>NC_046165.1:45848883-45872056 GCF_011064425.1 Rattus rattus
TAGGTAGTGGCTTAGTCCCTGGAAGCTCTGGTTGCTTGGCATTGTTGTACATATGGGGTCTCGAGCCCCTTCAAGCTCTTCCAGTTCTTTCTCTGATTCCTTCAACGGGGGTCCTATTCTCAGTTCAGTGGTTTGCTGCTGGCATTCGCCTCTGTGTTTGCTGTATTCTGGCTGTGTCTCTCAGGAGAGATCTACATCCAGCTCCTGTCGGCCTGCACTTCTTTGCTTCATCCATCTTGTCTAATTGGGTGGCTATATATGCATAGACACATGTGAACAGAGCTCTGGTCAAATTGATGTTCCTTCAGTCTCTGTTTAATCTCTTTTGCCTCTCCTATTCCTGCCAAGGTTGTTCTTGTTCCCCTTTTAAGAAAGGGTAGGCAATTCACATTTTGATCACATCCGTCTTGAAATTTTATTTGTTCTAGGCATCTAGAACCCAATTCAAGCATTTTAAGGGCTAGCAACCACTTATCGTGAGTGCATACCATGGCAATGTCTTTCTGTGACTGGGTTACCTCCACTCAGATCCAGTATTTTCAGTTCCGACCATTTACTCTGAAAATTTCATAAAGTCATTGTTTGATAGTATCAGGGGTTTTAAAGTACAGTTGTTAATTTCTAGAATTTTCTGATTAGGGAGCTCCAAATATCAGAAAGTGTAGATAAATGAGGAGCAAGAAATGGAGCCTGAAGCATTTCTTTCTGTGTTTCCGATGCTCAGTGGCCATGCCACGCTAGCAAACCTTGAAATGAACCAGCCCCCACCCCAAATTTGGTTTTGTAAATAAAGTTTTATTGACATCGACATACACATCATTTACATCCTGTTCAGTGCTGCTTCTGGCTGCAGCTGCAGTGCTTAGTAGCTAAAAAAGAGGTTTTCAGGCTCCAAAAGCTGAGAGCATCGACCATTTACCTTGTTTGCAAAGGAGGTGACTGAACCCTGTGCTTGAGGTGGCCTTTTTGTGACCCTCAACCCATAGGTCTCTCTGCCATCCTCTCCCTATGCTGTGGGGTGCCCCTCCTGGTATATTTCTGTTAGCTCTTGACATGACCAGAGCATTGGGGCTTGCAAATTGAATTTGGATGGCACCGGGAAAGGACCTGATAGCAGGATGTGGGACACTCCCTATGCGGACCTTGCCCAGGGAATAAGCTTACATTTCCAGCAGGCTCCATGGACAGTGAGCCTTTGTGGGCCAAGGTACCTCTTGACATGGCTTGCCTTCTCTGCAGCGCACCCAATCCCTGCTTGGCTCAGAGGTTGTGTAAGCGAGTGTCTCCAGTAGAGGCAGCATTCTGTGTGGTAACATTGCCATGACATCCAGGAAAGTCAAAACCAGAGGGGACAGGTCTGGCAGTTGGAAACAGATGTCCGCGTCCATGGGGAGAAGGATGGACTGGACACTCCTGCAGGAGGTGTGCTGAGAAGCCATAGAGGCTGCATGCCATGCTGTGTACTCATGCCGTGCTGAAGCCCCAGGCTTTGAGTCTCCCACAGCTGCTGTGTCCTGGGGCCAGTGGAGGATTAAGCAGACTTCAGCAGGAGAAAGGTGAAAACCCTGGTTGAGGGATGGGAATGGCATAACACAACTGTACACGAGGCCCCAGATTCAGAGCTGTACAGCACCTGTGTCAAGCCAGCTGTGGTGACACCCATCTGCAATCTCAGCCCATGAGGGGGTAGAGGCAGTAGATCAGTTGTTTAATTATCCCTAGCTACATGGCAAGTTCAAGGCCAGCCTGGGCTATTTTTTTTTCTTTTTTTTGGAGCTGGGGACTGAACCCAGGGCCTTGAGCTTACTAGGCAAGAGCTCTACCACTGAGCTAAATCCCAACCCCAGCCTGGGCTACTTTGTCTATGAAAATGTGACAAAACTAGGTCTTGACTCTGAGCACCACAGCCTGCACCTGGCACGATTGCTCCACCCCAGGTAAGAAACCCCTCTGTCATAACTGCAGGAGACTCCATGGCCAAGTCTCTGTACGGTGCCCTATTTGACTGGATTGTGCTGAGGATCAACCACGCTCTCCTCAACAAGAAGGACATAGAAGATGTTTCTGTGAATTCCCAGGCACTGAGCTGGGCAAGAATAAACCCTGTCTTTGGAAAAAGCTATGGAGACAAGGAACCCATGGAATCTCTTCAAACCCCGGGGCTGGCAGAGGACTTTTATCTTCTACAGCAGCAGTTCTTGATCTGTGGTTTCTTTATCAGAGCTCCTGCACACCAGGCATCTACATTACAATTCCTAACAGTAACAAAGTTACACTTATGAAGTAGCAGTGCAATAAGTTTATGGTTGGGGTCACCACAACGTGAAGAACTGACATAAAGAGTCACAGAATTAGGAAGGGTGAGAACCGCTATCCTACAGGAATCAGGCATCTTCACTCGGTGTCTGGAAGTGTGGTAGGCTAGGCTTCACCCTCAGCGATGCCAGCAAGTGGGCACCAAGCCCTAGGTTCCACCTCAATGCTTACTGGATATGTGCAGGCCTGGTTCCATCAAGAAGTAATAAAGGAACCCTGTGCAAAAAACAGTGGGTACAAAACAGGTCAGGAAAACACATCCCCTCTGCTGCAACCCCTCCCAGGAAGGCTAGCCTTCCCAGGAGACCCTGGCTATACCCACACTTGTCTCTCAGTGCTTGCTTGCCCATTGGTGTCTGGACAGATTCAGATTTGAGGACTTTGAACAGAATAGCCTCGAGCAGATTTGCATCAACTACACCAACAAGCAGTTGCAGTCCTACTTCACCCAGCACATCTTCAAGCTGGAGCAGGGGAGAGTGGACGCCCATTCCCCGCCCAGCCCAGCCATCACCCCGAATGTCAGCTGTGTCCCTCAGTATCAGCAGGATGGGGCCTGGGCAGCACAGGTTCCCCAGATACTAAAGCTATGTCCTTGAACTCAGTGCCATGCTCAGCCCTTCCAGCAGCCTTCGACCCTCCTGGATGCTCAGCTGCTCCTGCAGCAAGACAGCAGTGTGCACATTCTGTCACGTCATTTGTGTGTGTCTACAGGTGGTCAGAGCATGTCCCCTGTGTTCTTTACTTTTGCCACGTTTGCCTTTCTGAGGAGGCAGGACCCACAGGTATGGGAGGCAGCCACATGCACATTCTGCAGCCATGTCTGGCTCATCTGAGGCTCTGTCCCACTTACACACCTACCCTCCATCCTCCCCATCCCATGTCACCCCTCAGGCTCTGTAGACCTTCCTGCTTTCTGTCTTTACAGACACTCCAGCCCTCACTCAGTGGAATCCCATTCCTATGTAAGGCCGAATAGTATTTCCAGTGAATGGCTGGGCCATGTTGAATTCATGCAGTCATCCATGGATTTTATATTTTGGCTTGTACACACACACATAAAGCCTCAAGTCACACCCAAGTGGAGAATTGCTGGAGCCTGCCATGGCTTTCTGAACCGTCTGAGAGACCATCCTGCCCACAGTTTATAGGGCACCATGTCCTCATTGCTCACACAGCATGAGGGGATTAGCGAGGTTAACCAGGCTTCTCTGGCTCATGCTGCCACACTAGCCCTAGCATCTTTCTGTATTGCAGAGAAAGTTTAGAACCCAGGCGGACGCTAACTTACTTGCTCAAATGGAGAAAGTTTCTCCTTGCCTGCTTTGAGACTGAGTCTCATGTAGCCCAGGCTGGCTTTGATCTCACCGTTAGTGAAGATGGCCATGAACTCGTGGTTCTCCTGCCTCAGACTTCTCTGAGTGCTGGATGACAGGTGTGCACCACTCTTAAGTCCTGACACTGGGGCAAGAGTGAGCAGAGCCAGCTCTACAGCGTGCACTTTGCTGGTGTCAGTGATGGCTGACTTATGTTTCCTGTCTTCCTTGCCCATGGCTCTGCTCTTTGTTGCATGCCCTCCTTCCTCCCTGTGATTCATGAGGGAAACGAAGTCTGAGGATATTAGAAAGAAGTTTACTTACTTCACCGGGTTGAAGGCTGTTAGGTTCCTGCTTCAGTAGGTGAAATTCAAGCTAGAAAGTTTGTGGCATGAGAAACTAGAACAGAACCAGCATGGCAGGAACAATTGTCTCATGCCTCTGAGAAAGCCAGGTGAGCAGGAATCCAACCTTGGGCATGCAGTGAGCTCGAGACCAGGCTGGGCATTGCTCAGCACATGTGAACAGGTGTGCTTACATGGACGTGTGTTCCTCCTCATGGTCACCACTTATCTAGGTATCAGGAACAGACCAAGGAGCTTTTTATGTTTTAACTTTGTGTGTGTTTGTGTGTCCATACATACATATACACATACACATACATGCATATACACATACATGCATATACACATACATGCACACACACATACACATACATGCATATACACATACATGCATATACACATGCACATACATACCACACATACACACATTCACATACACACATACAGACAGACACACATACATGTAAGCCCATGAGTGGAAGCCAGAGGACAGCTTGGTTCTCTCCTTTTTCCCATGTGGGTCCTGGGGATTGAGTCAAGGTCTTCAGGCTTGACAGCCGCTTTAGAGCCGTCTTGTTGGCTGCCAATCACCTCTTTCCACAAATTCTATCCGTGGAGGGAATGTTTAGAGTTGTTATTCTCATGATTCCTTCAGCAATAGCGCAGCCATCATTTACACTGCATTAGGCTGTACTTAGGACAGTTTTCTTTCACTTGTTCACAGCATTTGCATATTACAGTCTTCTTCAAATACGTAAAAGTGAGTAACCCTATAAATGGAGTCAATATTAGGAAGCCTTTTCTCAGAACAGTTATTTACAAATATCTAAAAGAACATGTCCTCGCAAGAAACCCTACAAATGTAATCAATGTGATTGAGCCTTTTCTTAACACAGTTCTGTACGACTAAGTAGAAGAACACCTGCTGGAGAGAAACGCTAAGAGGTAAGCAATGTGGTGAAGCCTGTGCGAGTAGCAGCAGCTCATGTAGCTCAGGAGAAAAAGCCATGGTGCAAAGAACCTGTGAATGCAGTCAGTGTGGTAAAGCTTTGCATGTCATGATCTCTTTGTGCAATATTAAAACCCTTAGTGTGTAATCAATCTCTTAAAGGCTTTACACACCATAGTAGTGTTTAGGGAACTGAAAGAATTCATACTGTAGGGGATCTATAAGGATCCTATAAGAACTTTAGCCAACATACTTCACTTGCACAAGATTATTCTGAAGAGAACATCTGATGGGTGTAAACAATCCAAGCATAACGATGTTCCTCTTGACTATTTGTACTTGTACATTCAATGCACAATTGCTGTATGAATTTAAGTGATAAGGTAGCCCTTTTAGATGTCACAATTCTCTTCAATTACAGGAAATAACTCATCCAGATGTAAAAGTTTACGGGCGTGAACTACTGCCCTTTTTGTTGCTATATTAAAACAACGGGCCTAGGGCAACTTATAAAAGAGTTTAATTTGACTTATGGTTCCAGAGGACTATGGGATCACCATGAAAGTGGCAATGCAGCAAGTGTCATGCATGACGGCTCATAGAGGGGGCTTACACCTCACATCCTTGATATCCAGCATGAATTAGAGTCAGACTAGGAATGGTGTGCAGATCTAAACTCGCAAGTCGACTGCAAGTGATATTTCTCCTTCAGCAGGGCAGCATTTCTTAAATCTTCCCCCCCAGAAATAATACCAACCGAGCAGCCTTGATTTCTCTGACTTCATGCCTATGTGCTTGCTTTCTGTTTCTATTCATGATGAAGAAAAACTGTACGTAACCTCTTAGGTGCCTTAACTCCTGAGTTAAAGGAATGGATGTTTACATAAGAAAAACATTCATGGGTTATAAAGGTGGCTCAGAGGTTGAGAGCACTGACTGCTCTTCCAGAGGTCCTGAGTTCAATTCCCAGCAACCACATGGTGGCTCACAACCATCTGTAATGAGATCTGATGCCCTCTTCTGGTGTGTCTGAAGACAACTACAGTGTACTCACATACATAAAATAAATCTTAAAAAAAAAAGAAAGAAAAGAAAAACATTCATGAGTAAAAATTATTTGTTTGAATTTTTCTTTTTAATTGTGTGATCTGTGTGTGTGTGTGTGTGTGTGCGTGCGTGCGTGCGTGTGCGTGTGTGTGTGTGTGTGTGTGTGTGTGTGTGTGTGTGTATTGATTTCTTGGGATCTTGTAGCAGGAATTACAGGGATTTGTCAATAACATGACCTTGTCCCAGGAATGAACTTAACCGCTTGGCCATGTCTTTAACCCTGTAAATGTTTTAAAGACTGTATTTCACTTTGATGGTAGGAAATAAAGAATTCATACAAGAGAAATGCTGTATCTATGTGAGGGAGCTGATAAAGACTTTAGCCATCATTATTGTCCAGTTTTAAGGGGAAAAAAATCTTGCTTCATTTCTTTTTCATCATAGCCTTAATGAAAGCAAATTGTTTTCCATGTTCACTCATGTGTAATGGTGGAGACCACCAATTCTGGGTGTGGCTTCTTGTAATTTGCAACTTTTGGAGTGGTTATTGAAGTTTGGTGTATGTGCCAAATCCACTTACAGAAGTATGTTAGGCTATTGTAGTCCTGTGGCTTCTGTCCGTCTTCTACTGCACTGTCACCTGATGATAGTATTTGTCTGCGGCCGTGTATGAAATGGGATCCCTGTTAGCTGAGTGGTTGTTGTTTAGTTGTTTAGTATTAGACAGTGTGTTGTCTGTGAAAGGGTGGTGGGTGGTTGTTCCTCACTGTGTTTTTTAAATTTTCACAAATTCCTTGGAGGTGATGTTTGTCATCAAGCCTGGCTTGGAGGACAATAATTAGTCAAGGCTGTATTTGAATTCTTGATTCTCGTGTCCCAGCCTTCTGGGTACAAGTCCAAGAGTAGTAGGTGTACCCCCAATGTGTCCTGTTTTGTCAGCTCCATTTAACAATGCTAGTCAGAACACTGTACATAACACATAAATAAATCTTTAAAAAAATAAAAATGCAAAACCCTTGCCAAAAAAAGGGAGAATTCTTGTCTCTTCCCTAAGAAGGTGGGTGAGATTTTTTGAGATGACAAAAGGCTCTATGTCTGTTTGAAGAAGATGGTTTGTTACCCAGATGCTCTGCACCTAAACTACAGGTCAGAAGATTCCCTTTGGTGTGGGAGCACAGTCATGTAAAACACATGTAGTTGAGCAAGTTTGCACATCCTGTCCGACAGCTGGAGTCCTGATCACATTGGGAATAGGCTACTGAAATGTGCTTCAAAGACTCACTCACCCAGGAACAATTTTTCTTTTAAAATTAAAGACCATGAAAACTTGTTTAAAATTTAATTTTTATTTTAAATCTTTTATTTTTAAATTTTATTTACATATAATATATAATTTAATTATTAAATTTATCTATAAAACTATTATAACATAATAAAATAAGTATCAGACATGAACATTTGTGTAAAGGAAATTTACCGTACACACTACAGCACCTTTCTCAGAATTAGTCTTTCATCATCTCCTTATATGAAATCCGTTCAGTAGAAGCCACCAGGGGGCGCCCTCAGCGCTGTCTTCCACTTTGCGTCCTGGACACAAGGTGAGACTGGAAAATAGACTTCTCTAGGAATGCAGGGTCAACAGGAAAACGTTAAACCTCAACAAAGAGGCAATGAGACAGTGGGGATGAGTCATTCACTTCTCTGGAAGAAAAATAGAAGTAGAGTTCCTGGTGGAACAAGAGACTGCGATTCTCACACCTACTACCCGGACAGTCCCTTCTCCACATCCACAGTCTGTGAACTCCCCTGTACCTGTGTGCAGAGCGACGCCACGACAGGCACTGATGCACCGGCTGCTGGTCTATGTGCTACTGTGAAAATTCCCTTCAGTCATAAGGAAGAGTTTTATTTAAAATAACATCCTCAGGAGGAACAGAAATGACCAGGACCCACGGCATTCCTGTCGTCAGTAACATCCTGGTCTCCACTGGCAGCCACCAGGGCCCTTCCTTCTCTCTGCCTGCACCTGTGTGATAATCAGAAGAACCAAACGCATAAATCTTTTCTCAGAAAATGTGATTAAAGGGTGTGGCTGAAAGAATAAGAGGAAAAGTATTGGCTAGCAAGCATCTACCACAAGTTCAGCTTGGCAGTGTGGGGTTTTAATTCCCCTAGAATCCTGATTAAATGTCATTTCTGCATTCTAAAGGATAGGGACAAAGGAAGAGACATGTGGGCATTTGAGCAAACTTTACTTAAGAAAGTGTTTCTAGTCTTGAAGTCATACCTGCCCCGAAACACTCAGTCTGCATTCTCCACACTACGCCTCTCTCCACCGCACTACCTGGACCCTGGCTGTCAATCACACACATGTTCTTCCTGCCTGTGAGGTCTGAGTGAAAATGGCTCCCGTAGGCCCATAAGGAGTGGCACTGTTCGGTGTGGCCGTTTTGGAGGAAGTTTGTCACTGTGGCTTTGAGAGTTCAGATGCTCAAGCCAGGCCTAGTTGCTCCGTTTCTCTTCTTGATGCCTGTCAATCCAGATGTAGAAATCCCAGCCGCCTCTCCACACCATATCTGCCTTCGAGCCGCTGTGCTTCCCCGTGATGATAATGGACTAAACCTATGAACTGTAAGCCAGCCCTAACTAAGTATCTTCCTTTATAAGAGTTGCTATGGCCATGGTGTCTCTTCACGACAGGAGAAACCCCAACTAAGACCCCACCCATTTGATTTTGCGGACCTTCATAGGTTTTCCTGGGATCAAACTGAGGGCATGGGAAAGTTCTGAGACAGGTGGACCTCTTACCTGTTCCTTTATTTTATTTTTTGAGACAGAGCATCACTATGTACCTCAGGCTGGCCTCAACCTTGCAATCCCCCTGCCTCAGCTTCTTGATTGCTGTTCTTATAGCTATGCAGCATCGCACCTGGAAAGCCTCAGAGACTTCACTCTGGAAACTTCAGGGTTTCTGAACAATCGGGAAATGGGTTGAGGTAGGTTAAATAGTCCAGTCCTTGTTTGTATGTTTTTCCAATATTTAATTGGCTCAGTGTCCCAGCTCTGAGATGCTTGGTGGTAGGAAATTGTGAGGTGAGAAACGGCCAGTGCAGGCACATTGACAGCCGTGAGAACCGACAGCTCGATAGAGCGAGTGGTAATCAGCTGAGTGCCAGTCCCACCATTAGGCAGCCCTCACACTGGAGCTGTGCAGGAGCCAACAACCCCAGAATTCCTGGCCACTTCCAGGATGTCCTTGTGCTCAGAGTCTCATTAAGTAATTAATATTTATTATGATGACCTTGGGCCACCAAGAGGAGTAATTATACTCTTCACTCTGATTCCTGAGTAATACACTTAATTAACATTAAAAATTATTACCCCTTGGGGTTGGGGATTTAGCTCAGTGGTAGGGTGCTTGCCTAGCAAGTGCAAGGCCCTGGGTTCGGTCCCCAGCTCCGGAAAAAAGAAAAAAAAATTATTACCCCTTACTCAACTCTGTGTGCCAGGACTCACGTTCCATGCTTTACAGGGGTTATGTCATAGTAGAAATATTCCCATGTAAAACTGCTTTAACTAAAAATGTTTTTGTACTTAAGCTTTAGTTGAAAATTGTACATATGTGGATGTCAGCCCTCCTGGGCCCCATCAGTGGTTGCCCGTGCTGAGCCTTGCTGCTGCAGTGGAAGCCTTTTGTTCCTAACACAGGAACGTCCTGGCCTCTCTGTTTGGCCATGGCTGGTTAACCCCTGGGCACTGAAATCTTTTGAAGTCAGCACTGGGTTTCAGTTTCTGTTTTCCTGCTGAGAATGTAGACTTGTTTCTCCATTGTGCTCTCACTGGTGGGCTTGGGGTATATCTTCTGTGAACCTCAGTAAAAGTTTTGGCATTTTCATAACACAAATGATCGGAGTATGCGTTTTCTCTTAAACCTTGCAGGCCTACGCCTGGTTCTTGGTACTGTGGCGGCGCAGGCGTCATCATGTGGAAAACACATTTCCTAAGGAGGCTTTGATTAAATGATGGCTTCCATGTTCTCCTTTGGACTGGGTATGTGCATTAACATGTTAATCCTGGCAAGTGCGTTCAGTATGTATTTTTGTGCTGTGTTCTGTCCTTCAGTAGCACCAGCAATTCCTTATCCATGGGAAATGCATGGCGAGACTCCAGTGGAATAGCACCAGGCTTTATGTGTGCTGTTTTTCTGTACATGGATGTTGATGATAAACTTTAGCCTATACATTAAATACAACAAGTTAACAGCCATGTTTGTTTTTTTTTTTAATTTTATTTATTTAATGTATGAGTGCTCTGCTGCACACACACCCACCTGCCTGAAGAGGGCATCAGATCCCCCTCGACACGGTTGTGAGCCACCATGTGGTTGCTGGGAATTGAACTCAGAACCTCTGGAAGAGGCAGCCAGGTTAACAGCCATGTTTAACTGAATCCTACACTGAAAGTAACGCAGATCGACTGTTTTACCCTTAAAATATTACGTGCAATGTTCTTCCTGTGATGATGTGGGATGGCAATGCCACTCCGTAGTAAGATAAAGGTAGCCAGAAAACACAGGCACCGTGGTAGCAATGGGCTTCTATGGAAGTTATCTGAACACAGAGCTACAGTGACAGTAGATTTGGGACAGAGACAGTGATGGAGCAACACATGGGTGGGTGACACACACAGACTGGATACAGACAAAGGGATGGTTAGCATCTTAGGTGTGAGACTGAGAAAGACAGCACAAAGCTGTGCTGAGGGCTTTTCTGTTCCTAAGCTACCCACGGCACAGAACTCATACAGCTTTGCAGGGGACACCTGCATTGCTCAGGTTGCCTTCCACCTCCACCTTGGTCCCACTTCTCTGAGCTTCTGCAGCTCTCACTTCCTGTCCATTGGGTGAGCCTAGCTCTGCTACTCATCTCTCACGTTCACAGCCCCTTCTCCTCTGGCTCTTCTGTTCACTCCTCTGGTGCTGGTTTGTCACTCCTCCATTCGTCTTCTGAGAGCTTCACTTTTCTCATACGAACAACAGGGATTATACCACTCACATCATATTGTGCATTACTCTAAATAACATGCAAAGAGATTACCACACTGATGTTTGTTTTCTGATTGCACTTTGTATAAGATCCAATGTTCTAAAATATGGTACTCATATCACATTTATTTTTAAAGTTTTTGACAAAAATTATTAATTTTGTTGCATGTACAGTGTATGGTGAATGTGTGGGCACATACATATTATGACACATGTGTGAAGATCAGGGTGACTTTGTGGAATTGGTTCTGTTTACCTTTGCATGAGCTCTGGGACTTGCACTCAGGTCTTTAGGTTTATGAGGTAAGAGCTTTTTTTATCCTCTCTGAGCTATGTTTCCAGCCCTCACACAGCTTTCTGGAAGTGTATTTTTAGGAATAAAAATGGAACGATCTGCACAGCCTAAGCCTTGACCAGGGACCCGTCTGCTGCTTCTGCATTGTCAGCCCCTAAGCCAACCTTCTCCAAAGACCTAGACACTCAGATTGTTTTCTCAATGATTGAGCCACTGAAATACTAGGGATCTGTGCTGTTCAGTGAATGTTTAGTTCCTCCTGAAATCTGTGTGTGGTAACGGGGACCACAGGGTGATGTGATTATGAACCTTTGGCAGATTTCCAAGTCACAGGTATGTATGCCATGGAGTACTCATGAGTGTGGTTCTGTCCTTAGGCAAGAGACCCTGAGAGCTCCGGTGCTCCTTCTGCCGTGGGAACACAGCAAGAAGATTGAACTCAGGGAATGGACATCTGTGGACCTCAGCAAACACCTAACCTGGCATCCTGACTTCGTATTTCTCTTGTCTCCTTCTCTTTTCTGCTCTTTCTTTTTTATTTTTGAGACAAGGTCTCTGTATGTTGCTCAGGCTGGTCTCAAACTCTCCACTCTTCTGCCTTAACGTCCACGCTCTAGACATGTAGGCACGTCATACCACGCACATGTGTGACAACCTTTTCATTCAAACAGATTTTCTTTTCTGCAGTAGTGGTGGCTTTTCCTCTGTATATTAGGCTAAACCTAACTTTCTTTCCCTCTCCAATTATTTTTAAATTTTTAATTTAATTAATTACTTTATTGTTACGATTTCCTTCTATTCCCAGGACCTCTCCTAGGAAAGACAGAACAAATCATGGTGCTCCTGGGCTCAGAACGAATTACAGGTAGAAATCCCGAGTGTTTGCTTTGCTGCTCAAGGCATTCAAGCCATCTGTAAGGGGCTTTTCTGCTTCCTGTCCATGTTTACCACCCACACGGGGCTGCCTCCCGTCTGCCCAGTGCCCACAAGGAGCCCTCAGGAGCTGACATTCCTCACTGGCTCAATTCTTCTTTCTCCATCTGGACTCTCTCTCCTCTCAGCCCCAGGACGTCCTCTCCCAACCTCTCTTGCATCCATGCACTGCACGCTGATTTCCAACTCTCTGGTTCAGCCTTGTTGCGGGTTGGCCTGATGCTGTTCACATTCTGATGTTAATTCTGCTTCCTCCCAGGGCTGCCCCAGGCGGGTACAAGTGACTGGTGAGCCTTCTCCCCATTTTAACTGGAAAATAAAGGCCGGAGTCTGTGATTGGGCAGTGGAGGGGAAAGGCGGGGTGGGAGGTCTAGAGAGTGGGGGTGGATAGAGAGGAGATGAGGACGGAATGGAGGGAGAGAGGATGCAGGAGGAGGAAGCACAATGGGCCAGAAGCTGTGGCCAGGAGAAACCGCAAGTAGGAAAGGGGTCTTGTAGCGGGGGAATAAGTTAGTGTCCTGTTGTATCTGCCCAATCTAGGCATAGAGTTATGATTCTAACAACTGGATTGAGTGGTTTTTAAGCGGTTGGAAATTCCAGCAACACTGCCCTTTTAAATTCCAGCTGTTCTTTCTTCTACCTTCCTCAAAGATTGTTATTTCTCCCTAAAGGTCAGCCTGGTCTTATTTTTTCCCTAAACCGAAGGGTTCACATACATATTATTGAACTAGCCTATTAGTGTAGAACCTTACAAATATAAGAAAATCCAGTGTTTTCCAAATAAAACGTGCCCATCTACTCAAATAGAAATCAGTCTAATATAAGAGGGGATATATATATATAGATAGATATATATATATAGAGAGAGAGAGCTTTCATTTAAATACATTGAGAATGGACTCAAGCTAGTAATGGATCATAGCAGTAGAAATTTTGTTTATACCCATTACCTGATACGCAATACCTCATTTATGATACACACTGCTTACTAGAGGAACAACGGAAGAGACTATGATGACAACAGATTGAGGTTGTGTAATTCCAAGAATTAACCCGTATGCCTCACCTGCCCAAGGATCAGGTAACTTCCTGGGAAGCTGGAAGCTGTCGTTCTTAGAAAACAACAAAGTCCCATGGGAAAATAAGTGTCTATAGGTTTGTCCTTATAAACCCCTGCAATGCATGGCTTGAGGCCATTCTCAGCTGGAAAATTCCAGGAAATGGTCCTGAGCAAAGTCTATCCCTTGGTCAATATTTAATATTTAAAGATTTCTTTAAATTTGGCTCAAAATGTTTTTTCTGGCCAATCTCAGGATTAACAGTTGGTGTAGAATAGTTCTCCTACTATCATTACAATTGTTCACTTGATTACCAAGGACACCAAGGCCATAGGTAGGAGCTCTGTTATCAGGTGAAATGATCCTATGGGAGAATAACCCCAATTAAATGACTGTAAATGATGATGCTCGCCAAAGTCCCTAGGAGTCCTGAGAAAGGGCGAGGCCCAGCAGGAGCTCCCTGATATCCCCGATTTTATTATGAACCGGGAGTCGCTATTCTCGCTGTGCTTGGCTCTGGATGGGTTTTGTCCAGGGCTATGCACCAAGAGGACGGCATCCAAGCTTGGCAAGGATGGCTTTAGAGAAGCTGTTTTCTGTCGTGGATTTTTTACTGCACCTAAGTGAATAAAACCCTCCCTACAGATCTACTGCAGATACCACCCCTTCCAGGCTCCAGTGGCCAAGCTTAGTCCAGCTTTTGGTAAGGGGTTGTCAAGTTTAGTGAGATCCAATCATTTACCTGAGTCTCAAGCACACCTGGGGTTTTGACAACGGGAGAGTGGCCATCTAGACAGTGAACATAGCTACATCAGGATCATGGCATTTAGACTGCCCCAAGAGCTGTGTTACAAAAGAACACATAAGGCAAATGGCCCTGAAGGAAACCCCCTGGTGCACTGTTTACTTTGAATAAAAATAACAAAGCCCTTTCTTGCTTGTGAATTACTGTGTCAGGCACTTAACCATCCTCTCTGCACATAGTAGACTACAGCTTTATTAATTATTTTTAATAGATTCCCACCAACTTCTTGGAATCCTTTTCTGTTTCAAAAAACAAAAAATAGAAAATAGATGGTAGCTGACAGGAATCGTGGTCATATTCTCAATAATTGTGCTAGAAGCATTTTATAGTAAGTGGATTTTTAATGTGGAAGACCTATGACCTCTGTGGCTAAGTTGGGGGTGAGATGACTTAATGGAGGGTGCTATGCACTCACATTTGAATCAACTCAAGGTCTGTCTCATAAAAATGTCTAAACCATGCCTGGGTTACTAGTGTTTGAGTTGGACCCATCATTTTTCTTCTTGGACCCTCCCATTTTTCTTCTTGTGTTAGACTTGAATGATAAGAAACCTCATGCAGTTTGGAAATGCAGGCTTGTCAGAGGCCATCGTCCTGGATGTTGTGGCTCAGATGTGTACACAAGTCGCTCCACATTGCTGGCTGCATGTGCACAGAAGCTATAAAGCTTTCCTAGGGGCTCTCATTTTGTGCACTCGGCAGAAATCTGGTACCCCCTACTGATAGCCCACCTGGCCTTTGAGGCAGCCGTCCTGACCACTGTGCTCTCTGCTCCTGGCAACCATGCTCCCTTCTCATCTAAAAGTCACAGAGCTTCTGATTTTATCTTAGAAGCTTAAAACTCAGAGTGTGCAGAATGACTACTCTTCTCCTCATCAAATCCAGACAGGTCATACACATCTGCTTCTATACCCAAATTTACCCTCCATCACACACTCACACACTCACACATTCACACACTCATACGCACTCACACAACACACATAAACTCATATATATATATTCTCACATACAACTCATGCACACTTACACCTGTATACACCTTATTGATTCTGTGAGACTGGTGTCCAGTCAGCTCTAAGATCTGTCTGTCTCCTTGATACTCCATGATACTGAGGTTACAGACACATCGGCACCACGCCTAATTTGCAGGTGGGTTCTGGGCATTTGAACTCAGGTCCTCATGCTTGCACAAAAGTCATTTCACCACTGAGCCATCTCTTCTGTCCCTCTAATCTGTTGACCTTAGACAAAAGCCTGGCAGCTTAAAACAAAGACTTTTTTTCTTTTTTTTTTCGGAGCTGGGGACCGAACCCAGGGCCTTGCGCTTGCTAGGCAAGCGCTCTACCACTGAGCTAAATCCCCAACCCCAAAACAAAGATTTTTTTTTATAATGCGTTTTTCCACCAGCAGGCTCTCAAGATTTTTCCAACCTTTTGATTCTTTAATTGGTAGAGAAAATGAAGCTGACTAAGTCTCCTAAATGGTAATATAATAATAATAATAATAATAATAATAATAATAATAATAATAATAATAAGGGTGCTGCTTACTGCCTTGTTCACTGTGATCTGCTTAGCATGCTTTTCTATAGCACAAGGGACCCCCCTGCCCAGCTATGGCCCCATCCACAATGCCCTCCCACATCAATGGCTGATGAAGAAAATGCCTTACAGGTTGCCTGCAGCCCAGTCTTACGGAACATTTTTAAATTGTGGTTCTCTCCTCTGAGATGACTCCAGTTTGTGTCAAATTGACATAAAATTAACCAGAACATGAATGTTGACCGAAAAAATTCTGAAGAATAAACTGATAATGGAAATCTGATTTCCTTTTTTTTTTTTTTAAAGAGTTTTTTTTCTGAGTACACTGTCACTGTGTTCACACACACCAGAAGAGGGCATCAGATCCCATTACAGATGGTTGTGAGCCACCATGTGGTTGCTGGGAATTGAACTCATGACCTCTGGAAGAGCAGTCGGGTGCTCCTAACCACTGAGCCATCTCCCCAGCCCGAAAATCTGATTTCTTAACTTCCAATCTTAAGTACTAAATTTTTCATTTTTAATTCAGTATTCTTGGACCTTAGCCTAGGAGTCTTTCAAGAAGGGATTTATATCTTTCAGCAGTTTAGTGTTACACTGAGCCACATAAAATTAATGTTTTTGAGAGTTAAAGGCAGCTTAATATGCATACTGTAAGGTTTCTCCTATCACCAAAGTACAGGTGGCGTGGTCTACACTGAACAGTTGTCGTACATGCAAGGCTCTGTGTAAGACTTAAGATGGTGTTGTAATATAAAGACAGAATCAAGGATGAGGAGTTCATGGTGATGAGAGTGAGCGACAAGCTGCTCGGGTCTCCTGTCTGATAGTGGAGCTGCTTCCTCACAGATCCACAGTACCAAGGTGAGGCCAGTGTCAGTCTGTCCCTTCTTTGGCCTCCCCAAATAGAGAGAAAGATTGGTTAAGTAATTTATCAAAAGTGTGTTTTCAGTTTATATTCTTGTAGAATATAGGTTATATAAAAATTTAGAAATAATGCATACATACATACATACATACATGCATACATGCATACATACACACACACATACAGACAGACAGACATGAATGACAGGAAAAGCCACACTTAAAAAGACATTAGGAACTAACTTGGGGCGGTTTGTTACCACCCCATAAGTGCTGAAAGCATACAGTAAGCTCCTTGGTTTAGATGAAGATGTTTTAAAATAACACAAGTCACAATAGGATTATAAAGGAACAGAACAAAGATTTGAAAAAAAAACCAGAGCACTTTTTTCTCCTCTCCTCTCTCAGTGCCCCTTCCTCTCTCCTACTCACCCCCTTTCCCGATGGCAACTTCCCTGGCCTTGGTGCTTGGGGCCAGTGACCTTGCCCACCAGAAAGCACCTTCCCAATAAACCCGTCTTTAATATAAAAAAAGAAATATTTGAAGAAGCAATTACTGATAAATTTTAAAAATTGATTGATACCAGCAACATAACTTAAAAATTCATAAAATATTAAAAAGATAAATAGATCTGGAAATTAAAAATATAAAGCCTTATAAATCATAAATCCAACCAGCTACATCTATACCCAAAACAATAAGTCTGTCAAAAACCTATACACATAGTTGTGCCATACTTGAATTTCTGAGAAGAAATTATTTTGAAGGCAACCAGAGAAATAATAGCAACATTAATGCAGAAAGTGAAGATAAAAATTATAGTCATTGTCATACCAGAACTTTTAGTAGCTTGAAGGTATCTTTAACATGGCCTATGGGAAGAAACTACTAACCCATAATTGTACATACAAAGTAAAGAGAATAAACACTTGTGCAGGCAAACAAATGTTGAGTTCACATCATCTGTGCACTCAATTCTATTAGTGGATCAATTTCATGATAAAATGTTTTTCAGGCAGGAAAGACTATGACACCAGAGAGAAACCAGGATCTATACTGTGCAGAAAACATACTAAGAATCAAATAAATGAAAGTTTAAATAATTTCTATTTTAACATTCTCTAAAAGGAAATTTGCAGTGGTAAAAATAGTATCAATAGTCTATTTGTTTACAGAACACACAGAGGTAAAATATGTGCTAACGCTAATAACAGCACCACAAAGTTAGGGAGGAAAGTTGAAAATTTATTATGCTAAGGTCTTCATAGTGCATGTAATTTGAATGTAGACCCTGATTCATTAAAAGCGTACACTGTAAACACCGGGACAACTACAAGTATTAAACATAATCGTGATGCTCTTTCATATGAACACAATCTGCCCTCCAGGACAAGGAAGACCTGGGATTTTTGAACCATGAGGTCCTTTACTTCACGCACAGCACTGGGGTCTCCTGGGAAGTCAGAGTAGAGCTGCCTCGGGACATAGGCTTGGCCTTGTTGGAGGACCAGTGTCACTGTAGAGCTGGGCTGTGACGTTTTACGCTTAAGCTCTGCCCAGGGAGGAAGACGTCACTTCCTGGATGCCTTCTGCACCGTGCCTGCCTGTAGCTGCCATGCTTCCTGCTAAGATGATGATGGATTGAACATTCAGCTCCAATGAAATGTTCACCTTTGTAAGAATTGCCTTGGTCGTGGATCTTTTCACAGCAATGAAACCCTAACTAAGGCAGTGGTTCTTGGTGGCTTGAAGTTTAATGTAGGGAAATTCATTAAATGTTAACAAAATGCTTTTCAAAGAGAATAACAAGGAATGAGTAATAATTCAACCGTAATGATGAAGTGAATAATAAAAATGTCCAATTTTAACTAGAAACGCCACAGATTTTAATATTTGACACATAAAAATACATTAATCAGGAATTGTTTAAACACACCAATTAAAAGACAGTGAGTATTCAACTGGTTAAAAATTATAGTAAACTTTGTACTGTCTACAAGAATGTTTATGGTGCATACCTTAACCAATAGAATCCTGAAGTCCTTATACTAATGTTGGACCAAGTAGAAATCAGAAGATAAAATTATGAAGAATGATATTGCTTGGGAGGAAAAGGCTAATTACTAAGAATATATAGCAATCCAAACAGTATATGCATGGAATGTGAGAGTTTCTAAGGAGGTGGAATAAAGCCTCAAAAAGAGTCCAGGTGGTAGTGGCTCACGCCTTTAATCCCAGCACTTCGGGAGGCAGAGGCAAGAGGATCTCTGTGAATTCCAGGCAAGCGTGGTCTACAGAGAGAGTTCCAGGACAGCCAGGACTACACAGAGAAACCCTGTCTCAACAGACAACAAACAAACAAAAAAGCAGAAGAAAATGTGCAAACCCACAAATGTAAATTCAGGACTTCATATTTGAGCTGTGCATGATTGACCGGTCAATCTCTGCTGCTTTAATTGATAGGTAGGTCTAGGAGTCAGCATTCAGGAGTCCGAGGCAAGATGATTGGATGTTTGACCCCAGGCTACCCTCATTCCCAACTGTACAGCCCCAGGCTTATGTGCAGCTGAGCCTTCGGGTTCCAGCTAAGACTAGAAAATGGACACTTTTGGGTTTAAACCTCTATTGCCAGATGCCGCCAGGTGTCTGCTGAGACATTTATTCAATTGGGTTTGTCTCAGACCTTGCAAGGACAGCTACACCCAGGCTGGTAGGAGGCATGGTTTAAACGACACATGTCTTGTTGCTATCTTGACTATGGGAAAAAGAAGGAGGAGTCATAGCTTCACCACTGACTTAAGGCAGCCACATGGCTGGCAGCCATCTCTGTTATGGGTCGGAAAAAACAAAAGCAAAAACAATGGCCCTGACAGTCAAACCTTGTAACATAATAGTATCCCATTTGGTATTAATTGTGAAGGCGTTACATTGTTTTCTCTTGTTAGAACTTAGTTTTTGTCTTCCAAAAATTATGGTTATGCTCTGTCTTTACTCTTTAAAAGGTACTTATTTTATTTTAACACACAGGGACAGTTTAGAGCAGGTAACTAAAAACAGACAAAGTTTGTTTAACTCAGATTCGCTTGGTCGTTACTCGTCCCAAAGCTGTCAGAGAACAGCACTGAGAATGGCACTTAAGATAATTAAACTCACCATGACAGAGGACCCCCCCAAATCTTAGCAGTGACCCCTTCAAGGCCTCCAGGATGTGGAAACAATGACAAAGGACTGCACCTGGACCGGGGTGCACTGACCACTGGGCGTTACTGCCCCAATGCCTTCCCTGCTGCCAGGACCCTGCCCAAACCGTGGACAAATGGGGCACAGGACAGGCCTTGTGTTGCTTAAGACAAAGTCAGGTCGGTCTCCTGAGTTTCTCCCCCAGGAAGGTCAGGGTTGCCAGGCCTGGCAGCCAAGGCTGACCTTGTGGTGGGATATTGGTTCCCCAGTGAAGCCATCGACACCACAGGATCCCAGTCGGGTGGGCATCCGGGTAACCGGTCAATCTCTGCCATTAATTGATACGCAGGCCTGTGAATTATCCTCCCCCCCTACTCAGGTAAAATCTACTCCTCTCAGGTCTGAAGGGTTTGAAGACTGGACGAGTTTCTTTACCTAAAGAAACTCACTTTTCTGTAAGGGATCCTGGTTAGTGACCACCCATGTCTCACGATGAACAACCGGAAAGGAGGAAAGGGTAAAATTTAAAGTTCATGCAAGGTCTGAGGATACGAAAGCTCTGAGAAAGTGTTTTTTGCTGTAAGGTGTTTTAAGGTTGGTAAATGCAGGTTACGACTGTTAGAGGATGGAATAAAAAGTGTGGAAAAGAATGAAAAACCCTTCCCGTTCCTTCCCCTCTCTGTGGTCCTGGTGCAGTGAGACTCCCAGTGTTCGTGTCTTTAACACAATCCGTCCACTATGGCTTTTGCTGGGGCTCTAATGCCTGACTTAATCAGGCCCGGTGTGCACAGTGGGGGGTCCTTGTCTCCAGTTGGTTTCTGATCGATCAATAAAGAACCCTGGGCCAATGGCTGGGCAGGTGAAGTGGGGCGGGGCTCGGAGGTTCGCGCTGGTGAGGAACTGGGAGAGGAAGGAGGCGCAGGTAGCCCTGACCGGGAGAAAGTCAGACCCGAGGGCCTCAGTCACGTGAGAAGCAGGGTGAGTGGACGCCGGAACTGGCCCTGGGGTAGCAGAGGTGAAGTCCAGACTTTAAAAGATTGAGTTGCACGGTTGTGGGTCCCGCGTCCGCTCTGCCAGGGGGCGTGGCCGCTCGGGGCCGAGCGCGGGAAGCTTGACCGAGTTCACCCAACGCTGTCGCTCAGTGGGTGCTGGGCCGCGGGGAAGCCCGGGACACCGCTCAAGGGGAGGGGAAGCTCAGTCTGAGGTGCAGAACAGGCGGAGCTGGCTCAGGGGTCCCGGGGGCTGCAAGGGAGGCCGGGGCCGTCCGGGTCTCAGGCTCCTGGACATCCCGGCGCCACCGGGAGCCGCGGAGGAGCTGAGAACAGAGTGGGGGCCGCAGGCTGGAGCTACCCCGGGGCTGGGGTGGGGAAAGCGGGGAGCCTTGGGCTCGGGGCTGGGGTGGGGAAGCGGGGAGCTCTGCCGGGCCCTCGGGGAGGCTTCGGCTTGACGGTGGCAGCCGGCTTGGTGGTCTCGGCTGGGAGCGCAGGGAGGCGGTGTAGGGATATCGGACCGCGGCTCTGTGGGCGGAGGCCTTCGTGGCTCCCCACGGCGGATCGGGCTAGAAAGGCAGCCCAGGTTTTGAGGCGTTTATTGTCATAGTAGAAAGTGCATTTGTAAAACCGTACCCCGCTTCTCAGGGTGGGCCTGAGATTAAATACCTTTTGCAGGGAGGAGTGTCTGGGAAGGAAAGCTCATTGGCTAGGCCTCCAGGCCTATAGGTGCCTCATAAAATGTAGGTTTGTTTTGAGCCTTCATGACCACAGGTCACCTATGTAGGGGCCTGGGGCGTTGCCCTTACGTCATTGATGGCCACAAATCTATGGATGGGGGGGGCGCTGCAGCTAGTGACAGGGGCCTGGTGCGCGTGAACAGGGAAAGCTCCTACTCTGGTGCTTGGAGCCTTAGTTCAAACAGGGACCAAGCTACTGTTCATGGTCGCACAGTTAACTCTGGGGTACGGGGTGGGGGGAGTTTGCTATCAGCGCTCAGCATTAAGGAGTCAAAGTGTATTAAAATTAAGTGCATATGTGCATGTATGCGTGCATGCGTGGGTGCCTGCCTGAGTGCATGCGTGCGTGTGTCTTTCTTTCATGAATCCCAGGCTGTTGCTCCTTCTGCAGCATAGCCACCTTCAGTACAGATTACACACAGTGGAAACACTAACAACTTTCCTCTTCTCTTGCGTCTTTCTGCCCCTCCCGTCCAGTGGAAGTCTTCAGACCTCAGCAGTGCCTTCCCTCATCCCTTACCTCCCGTGGGTGCAGCGGATGGAAGGAGCAGGGGTGGGGAAGTACAATGCATAGCGACTGCCTCCCCGGAGCAGACATGGCGGCCTATCCACAGGTACAACTTTTGGGGATCCCCTTTCAGTCTTGGGGAGGTGCCCTATTTAGGGAAGGGAGGACTTTCTACCTGGGGATGCTCGCATGTATCCTTTGACCGGTTTATCACACCGAGGTTGTCATTTTACGGATAATGCGCAGTAAAGGGCGGGCACGGAAATCTTTCCAGCTTGTCCTTGTGACATTGTCAGCCAGGATGATCGTGAAAATCATTCTTGTCCGGCTTTAGTCACTGTGTCAAATGGCTTCCTGTGTCCTTGCTCCCTTCCTGTCACGTGGCTCACCTGTCTGTGAATCCCCTCAGTTCCAGTGCAGCCCCTCAGGCTCCAGTGCAGCCCCTCTTCCCGGTCAGGACAGGAACTTTCCTCGTTCCTCCTTGAGGTTAAGTAGGAGGATCGCAAATGGAGGAGGGCAGCGGCCCCTGGCTGGATCCTGTCCCGCTTTACTGTTTTTAAGGACATTTCATAGATTTTCATACACTGCACACGAGGACACTGCATGCAGTTTGTCAAAAACCTAAAACCCTGACAGCCCAACATCTCCAGGTAACAAAGGGTTGACTGCAAATCACCGAATGTAAATTATTGGGGCTCATGGACATCAGCATGGGACTCATCCCAAAGAAACGACCACATAACTGTACCGTGGCTACACCACCCCTGAGTCTATTATAGACCCAAAGGCTAAGTCAGGGCACCATAGAGACGTTTGCACATCTGTGTTTATTGCCACACTGTTCACAATAGTCAGGAATTGGAATCAGCCCAGATGCTCGACAGGTGCACAGATAAAGAAAGTATGCTTCATATGTAATGGAATTTTATTCAGCCACCAAAAGAGCGAAATTGTGAAAGATCTATGCAGGAAAATGGGGCCAAATTGAGATCATGTTAAATAAAATGAGTCAGGCTCAGAAATACAAATATTGCATTTTTCTGTTCTATGCATAATCTACATTTCAACTGAAGACATGGAAGAGGAAGGGCCGATGTGGGGAGGAAGGCTGGAGAGGTGGTAGTAAGTGGACAATTATTATTAGTGTAAATAATGGCTGTTCCTGGATGTCAACTGGACTATACCTGAATTAACTACAATCTAGAACTGCAGGGTTCAGCTGTGATCCAGACCT
>NC_046165.1:45872156-45921825 GCF_011064425.1 Rattus rattus
CCCTAACCCTAACCCTAACCCTAACCCTAACCCTAACCCTAACCCTAACCCTAACCCTAACCCTAACCCAGACCCTAACCCCCTGACCCTGACCCTACTCTGACCCTACCCTAACCCTGACCCTGACCCTAACCCCTTACCCTAAATCCCACCCTGACTCCTGACCTTTACCCTAATCCAGACCCTAACCCCCAACTCCCACCCCAAGGAATTTGACAGGATGACTTACAGTCTGTAGTCCAGCTCTCAATGTTGGTCAGCTGTGAGTTGCATTTTGAGGATCTTGTACTTGTTCGGTCCCAGAAGTCTTGTTGTTTCGGTGTCTTCAGTAGAAGGAGGGATGTGCTGTCATAACGTGCAAGCAGGTGAAGAAGAGCGAATCTTCCTGCTCCCAATGTCCCGTGTCTGTCTCCAGCTGAATGTGTGACCTGATTAAAGGTTTGTTTTCTATCTCAAGTTCTGGATCACTGGTGAACCCTGCAGTTCTAGATTATAGTTAATTCAGGTATAGTCAAGTTGACATCCAGGAATAGCCATTATTTACAATAATAATAATTGCCCACTTACTACCACCTCTCCAGCGTTCCTCCCCACATCGGCCCTTCCTCTTCCATGTCTTCAGTTGAAATGTAGATTATGCATAGAACAGAAAAAATGCAATATTTGTATTCTGAGCCTGACTTATTTTATTAAACATGATCTCAATTTCTCTATTTTCCTTGCATAGATCTTTCAATTGTACGGCTCTTTTGATGGCTGAATAAAATCATTACATATGATGGCAGTTTTTTGTTTTGTTTGTTCTTTTTTTTCAGAGCAGATCTGGGCTGATTCAGCCTATCACTGAGCCAAATCCCCAACTCTACATCGCTTTTATATGTGTGATAAACGTCTAATTATTGTAGAATAGTGTGGCAATAAACCAGATGTGCAAACGCTCTATGGTGCCCTGACTTAGCCTTTGGGTCTATAATAGACTCAGGAGTGGTGTAGCCACGGTACAGTTACATGGTCGTTTGTGTGCGTCCCATGCTGATGTCCATGAGGAACAATAATTTACATTCGGTGATTTGCAGTCAACCCTTTGTTAGTAGGAGAGGTCGGGCTGTCAGGGTTTTAGGTTTTTGACAAACTGCATGCAGTGCCCTTGTGTGCAGTGTATGAAAATCTGTGAAATGTCCTTAGCAACAGAGCAAAGCGGGACGCGATCCAGCCAGGGGCTGCTGCCCTCCTCCATTTGCGATCCTCCTATTTAACCTCCAGGAGGAACGAGGAAAGTTCCTGCCCTGACGGGGAAGAGGGGCTACACTGGAGCCTGAGGGGCTGCACTGGAGCCTGAGGGGATTCACAGCCAGGTGGGCCACGTGACAGGAAGGGAGCAAGGACACCAGGAAGCCATTTGACACACTGACTAAAAGCCGAACATAAACTGATTTTCACGATCATCCTGGCTGACAATGTCACAAGGACAAGCTGGAAAGATTTCCGTGCCCGCCCTTTACTGCGCATTATCCGTAAAATGACAACCTCGATGTGATAAACCGGTCAAAGGATACGTGCGAGCATCCCCAGGTAGGAAGTCCTCCCTTCCCTAAATAGGGCGCCTCCCCAAGACTGAAAGGGGGATCCCCAAAAGTTGTACCTCTGGATAGGCCGCCATGTCTGCTCCAGGGAGACAGTCGCTATGCATTGTACTTCCCCACCCCTGCTCCTTCCATCCGCTGCACCCACGGGAGGTAAGGGGTGAGGGAAGGCACTGCTGAGGTCTGAAGACTTTTCCACTGGACGGGCGGGGCAGAAAGACACAAGCGAAGAGGAAAGTTGTTAGTGTTTCCACTGTGTGTAATCTGTAATCCATGAATGAAAGACACACGCACGCATGCACGCACGCACGCATGCACATACGCACTTAATTTTAATACGCCTTGACCCCTTAATGCTGAGCGCTGCTAGCAAACGCCCCCCTGGTACCCCCGAGTTAACTGTGCGACCATGAACAGTAGCTTGGTCCCTGGTTGAGCTAAGGCTCCAAGCACCAGAGACCCCCAAGGGAAGGTATGAGCTTTGCCTGTTCCCGCGTACCAGGTCCGGTCACCAGCCGCAGCGCCCCCCTCCCATAGATTTTTGAGTAAGGGCAACGCCCCAGGCCCCTCCACAAGTGTGACCTGTGGTCATGAAGGCTCAAGACAAATCTACATTTTATGAGACACCTAAAAGACTGGAGGCCTAGCCAATGAGCTTTCCTTCACAGACACCCCTCCCTGCAAAGGGTATTTAATCTCAGGCCCACCCTGAGAAGTGGGGTACGGTTTTACACATGCACTTTCCACTATGACAATAAACGCCTCAAAACCTGGGCTGCCTTTCCAGCCCGATCCGCCGTGGGGAGCCACGAAGGCCTCCGCCCACAGAGCCACGTCCGATATCCGTACACGGCCTCCCCGCGCTCCCAGCCGTGACCACCAAACCCGCTGCCACCGTGCCGAACCCTCCCGAGGGCCCAGGGCAGAGCTCCCTTCCCTACCCCAGCCTGGGCCGCTCAGCCTCTGGCCCCCCACTCCGTTCTCAGCTCCTCCAGGCTCCCGGTGGCTTGGGAAGTGTCCCAGGGAGCCTGAGACCCGGATAGCCCAGCCTCCTTGCAGCCCAGGACCCACTAAGACCCAACTCCCCCCTGTCCTGCATGAACTGAAACTCACTCCTGGGCAGGTCGGGGCTTCCCTCGGCCCCAGCACCCACGACGACAGCGTGGAGCCAAGCCTCCGGTTTTCCAGCCGTTCGCCCCCGAGCAGCCACGCCCTCTGGCAAGCCAGACTTGGGACCCCACAAACCCTGCAACTCAATCTTTTAAAAGTCTGGACTTCTCTGCTACCCCAGGGGCAGTTCCGCGTCCTCACCCCCTGCTTACTCCGTGGCTGAGGCCCTCGGTCTGACCTCCCGGGTCAGGGCGACCCCTCGCCCTCCTTCTCTCCTGATTCTCACCCTGTGCAGGAGCCTCAAGCCCCGCCCCCCCCCTCCTGCCCGGCCAGTGGCCCCGGACTCTTTTGATCGATCAGAAACCAACTGGAGACAAGGACACCCCCCCCCCTGCGCGCGCGGGAATTCCCTGCATTTACCAACCCTAAAACACCTTAGACCCAAAAGACTTTCTCAGAGCTTTTGTATCCTCAGACCTGACCGTAAACTTTACCCTTTCCTCCTATCCGGTTGTTCACCGTGAAACACGGGTGGTCGATAACTGGGATCCCTTACGGAAAAGCGAGTTTCTTTAGGTAAAGGAACTCGTTCAGTCTTCAAACCTTCAGACCTGAGAGGAGATTTTACCTGAGTAGGCGGGAGTGTAATTCATAGGCCTATGTATCAATTAATGACAGAGATTGACCGGTTACCCGGATGCCCACCCGACTGGGATGCTGTGGTGTCCACGACTTCACTGGGGACCAAGGTCCCCAGGAAGGTCAGCCTTGGCTGCCAGGCCTGGCAACCCAGACCTTCCTGTGGGAGAAACTCGGGAGACCGACCTGACTCTGTCTTAAGCAACACAAATCCTGTCCTGTGCCCCATTTGTCCACGGTTTGGGCAGGGTCCTGGCAGTGGGTAAGGCATTGGGGCAGTAGCGCCCAGTGGCCAGTGCACCTCAATCCACGTGGAGTCCTTTGTCGCGATGCCCACATCTTGAAGGCCTTGAAGGGGTCACTGCTAGGGTTTGGGGGTCTCTGTCATGGTGAGTTTAAGCATCTTAAATGCCATGTTCAGCAGGTTCTCTGACAGGTTTGAGAGCTGCTACCTACCAAGCGAATCTGAATTAAACAACCTTTGTTTTTAGTTACCTGCTCTAAACTGTCCCTGTGTGGTAAAATAAATACTTTTTAAAGAGTAAAGACAGAGCATAACCATAATTTTTGAAAGACAAAAACTAAGTTCTAACAAGAGAAAACAATGTAACTCCTTCACAATTAATACCAAGTGGGTTACTATTGCGTGACAAGGTTTGACTGTCAGGGCCACCAGGCAAGGTACATTGCTTTTGCTTTTTTCTGACCCATAACAGAGACAGCTGCCAGCCATGTGGCTGCCTTAAGTCAGTGGTGAAGCTATGACTCCTCCTTCTTTATCCCATAGTCAAGATGGCAGCCCTGTGTTTAAACCATTCCTCCTGCCAGCCTGGGCGTAGCTGTCTGTGCACGGTCTGAGACAAACCCAATTGGATAAACGTCTCAGCCGACACCTGGTGGAATCTGGCAATCGAGATTTAGACTCAAAAGCGTCCATTTTCTAGTCTGGAACCCGAAGGCTCAGCTGCACATAAGCCTGGGGCTGTACAGTTGGGAATGAGGGTAGCCTGGGGTCAAACATCTAATCAATCATCTTGCCTCTGACTCGTGAGTGCTGGGATTACAGCTATGAAAAGCACCATGCACAGCTCAAAAATGGAGTCCTGAATTTATATTTGTGGATTTGCACATTTTCTTCTGTTTTTTGTTTTCTAGCTTTTTTGTTTGGTTGTTGTTTGTTGAGACAGGGTTTCTCTGTGTAGTCCTGGCTGCCCTGGAACTTTCTCTGTAGACCAGGCTGGCCTGGAATTCACAGAGATCCTCCTGCCTCTGCTTCCCAAGTGCTGGGTTTAAAGGCGTGAGCCACCACCACCTGGACTCTTTTTGAGGCTTTATTCTACCTCCTTAGAAACTCTCACATTCCATGCATATACTTTTCTGAATTGCTATATATTCTTAGTAAGTAGCCTTTCATCCCAAGCAACATCATTCTTCATAATTTTATCTTCTGAGTTCTACTTGGTCCAACATTAGTATAACGAGCGACTTCAGAATTCTATTGGTTCAGGTATGCACCATAAACATTCTTGTTTATACAAAGTTTAATATTACTTTTTAACCAGTTGAATACTCACTGTCTTTTAATTGGTGTGTTTAAACAATTCATAATTAATGTATTTTTATGTGTTTAAATTAAAATCTGTGGTGTTTTTAGTTATAAATTGAACATTTTTTATTCACTTCATCCCAGTGTTGAACTAATACTCATTCCTTGTTATTCTTTTTGAAAAGCATTTGTTAATATTTAATGAATTTCCCTACATTAGACTTCAAGGCAGCAGGACCCACTGTCTTATTTAGGGTTTCATTGCTGTGAAGCGATCCATGACCAAGGCAATTCTTACAAAGGTGAACATTTAACTGGGGCTGCTTTCAGTTTGAGATAATGTTCAGTCCATTATAATCTTAGCAGGAAGCATGGCAGCTGCAGGAAGACACGGTGCTGGAGAAAGAGCTGAGAGTCCTTGATCTGAAGGCAGCCAGGGAAGGGACCATATTCCACCCTGGGCGGAGCCTAAGCATAAGACGTCACAGCCCAGCTCTACACTGACACACGTCTTCCAACAAGGCCAGACCTATGTCCTGGGTCAGCTCTACTCTGACTTCCCAGGAGACCCCAGTGCTGTCCCTGCAGTAAAGGACCTCATGGTTCTAAAACCCCAGGTCTTCCTTGTCCTGGAGGGCATGTTGTACCCATATGAAAGAGCATCACAATTATGTTTAATACTTGTAGTTGTCCCAGTGTTTACAGTGTACGCTTTTAATGAATCAGAGTCTACATTCAAATTAGATGCACTATGAAATACATAGCATAATAAAATTTCCTTCCTAACTTTGTGGTGCTGTTATTAGCGTTAGCACCTATTTTACCTCTGTGTGTTCTGTAAACACATAGACTATTGATACTATTTTTACCACTACCAATTTTCTTTTAGAGAATGTTAAAATAGAAATTATTTAAAACATTCATTTATTGATTCTTAGTATGTTTTCTGCACAGTATAGATCCAGGTTTCTCTCTGGTGTCATAGTCTTTCCTGCCTGAAAAACATTTTATCATGAAATTGATCCACTGATAGAACTGAGTACACAGATGATGTGCACTCAACATTTGTTTGCCTGCACAAGTCTTTCTTTTCTTTACTTTACTTTGTATCTGCAATTATGGATTAGTATTTTCTTTCTTCCTGTAGGCCATGTTAAAGATACCTTCAAGCTACTACAGGATCTGGTATGACAATGAGTATAATTTTCATTTCCACTTTCTGCATTAATGTTGCCATTGTTTCTCTGGTTGCCTTCAAAATCTTTTCTTCTCAGAAATTCAAGTATGGCACAATGATGTGTATAGGTTTTTGACAGGTTTGTTCTTTTGGTTATAGATGTAGCTGGTTGGATTTCGGATTTATAGGGTTTTATATTTTTAATTTCTAGATCTATTTATCTTTTTAATATTTTATGAATTTTTAAGTTATGTCATTGGTATCAATTTTAATTTTCAAAATTTATCAGCAATTTCTTCTTCAAATATTTCTCTTTTTTTTTTTTTATTAAAACCAGGTTTATTGGGAAGATCTCTAGTTTTCATTGGCCCCATGGACCAAAACCAGGGAAGTTGCCATGAGGAAAGGGGTGGGGTGGGGAGAGAGAGAAAGAAAAAAGGAGATGACTGAGAGAGGAGAGGAAAAAGAGCTGTTTTTTTTCAATTCTTTCTTTTGTTCCTTTATGGTCCTATTGTGATTTGTGTTATTTTAAAACATCTTCATCTAAACCAAGGAGCTTACTGTGTGTTTTCAGGGCCTATGGGGTGGTAACAAGACACCCCAGGTTAGTTCCTAATGTCTTTTTAAGTGTGGCTTTTCCTGTCTCTGAATGTATGTATGTATGTATGTATGTATGTATGTATGTATGTATGTATGTGTATGTATGCTTGTATGCATGTATGTATGTACATATGTATCATTTTTAAATTTTTATATAACATGTATTCTACAAGAATGTAAACTGAAAACACACTTTTGATAAATTAACTGACCAATCTCTCTCTCTATTTGGGGAGGCCAAAAGGACAGACACTGGCCTCACCTCTGCACTGCAGATCTGTGAGGAAGCAGCTCAACCCTCAAATAGGAGACCCGAGCAGCTTGTCATTCACTCTCATGAACTCCTCATGCCTGATTCTGTCTTTATAATATCCCAACATCATCTTTAGTCTTACACAGAGCCTTGCGTGTACAACAACTGTTCAATGTAGACTATGTCACCTGTACTTTGGTGATAGGATAACCCATACATTATGCATAATAAGCTGCCTTTAACTCTCAAAAACATTACTTTTATGTGGCTCAGTGTAACAATAAACTAATAAAAGATATTATAAATCCCTTCTTGAAAGACTCCCAGGCTAAGGTCCAAGAATATTGAATTAGAAATGAAAAATTTAGTACTTATGATTGGAAGTTAAGAAATCAGATTTTCTTTCTTTTTTTTTATAAGATCCAATTGATAAGATATAATTGCTCACTTAAACATACAAAGCCTGGTACCATCCATCCCTTAGGAACATTAGTAACAACCTGTAAATACACAGAGCAGAATCTTAACATCACCTGCCACGGCGTCTCACCCTCTCCTCTGTCTCTTCTCTCTCCACGAAATCAGATTTTCATTATCAGTTTATTCTTCAGAATTTTTTTGGTCAACATTCATGTTCTGACTAGTTTTATGTCAATTTGACACAAACTGGAGTCATCTCAGAGGAGAGAACCACAATTTAAGATTGTTTTGTAAGACTGGGCTGCAGGAAAGTCTGTGAGGCCTTTTCTTCATCAGTCATTGATGTGGGAGGGCACAGACCATTGTGGATGGGGCCATCGCTGGGCTGGGGGTCCCTTGTGCTGTAAGAAAGCAGGCTAAGCAGGCCACAGCGAACAAGGCAGTAAGCAGCACCCTTACATTACCATTTAGGAGACTTAGTCAGCTTTATTTTCTGTACCATTTAAAGAATCAAAAGGCTGGAAAAATCTTGACAGCCTGCTGGTGGAAGAATGCGTTTTACAAAACCTTTGTTTTAAGCTGCCAGGCTTTTGTCTAAGGTCAGCAAATTAGAGGGACAGAAGAGATGGCTCAGTGGTGAAATGATTTTTGTGCAATCATGAGGACCTGAGTTCAAATGCCCAGAACCCACCTGCAAGTTAGGCATGGTGCCAATGTGTCTGTAACCTCAGTCTTGTGGAGTATGAGGGAGACAGACAGATCTTAGAGCTGGCTGGACACCAGTCTCACAGAATCAATAAGGTGTATACAGGTGTGAGTGTGCATGAGTTGTGTGAGTGTGTGAGAGTGTGTGTGATGTAGGGTGAATTTGGGTATAGAAACAGATGCGTATGACCTGTCTGGATTTGATGAGGAAAACAGTAGTCATTCTGCACATTCTGAGTTTTAAGCGTCTAAGATAAAATCAGAAGCTCTGTGACTTTTACAAGAGCAGGGAGCACGGTTGCCAGGAGCAGAGAGCACAGTGGTCAGGACAGCTGCCTGAAAGGCCAAGTGGGCTAACAGTAGGGAGTAATAGGTTTCTGCCGTGTCCACAAAATGAGAGCTCCTAGGAAAGCTTTATAGCTTCTCTGTGCATGCAGCCAGCAATGTGGAGCGACTTGTGTACGCATCCAGGACAGTGGCCTCTGACAAGCCTGCCTTTCCAAACTTCATGAGGTTTCTTATCATTTAAGTCTAACCCAAGCAGAAAAATGGGAGGGTCCAACTCAAACACAAGCAACCCAGGCATGGTTTGAACATTTTTATGGGACATACCTTGAGTTGATTCAAATGTGAGTGCATAGCACCCTCTATTAAGTCATCTCACCCCTACTTAGCCAGAGTTCACACAGTCTTCCATATTAAAAATCCACTTACTATAAAATGCTTCTAGCACAATTATTGAGAATATGACTGTGGTTCCTGTCAGTTATAATCTATTTTTTATCTTTTGTTTTTTGAAACAGAAATGGATTCCAAGAAGTTGGTGTGATCTATTAAAAAAGAATGACTAAAGCTGCAGTCTACTATATGCAGAGAGAGGATGGTTAAGCGCCTGACACAATAATTCCCAAGCAAGAAATGGCATTGTTACTTTTATTCAAAATAAACAATGCACCAGGGGTTGCCTTCAGGGCCATTTGCCTTATGTGTTCTTTTGTAACACAGCTCTTGGGGCAGCCTAAAAGCCATGACTCTGATATGGCTTTGTTCACTGTCTAGATGGCCACGCTTCCGTTGTCTAAACCCCAGGTGTGCTTGAGACTCAGGTAAATGATGATTGGTTCTCACTAAACTTAAAATCAGAGAGATCAGGGAGCTGCTGCTGGGCCTCCCCCTTTCTCAGGACTCCTGGGGCTTTTGACGTGCATTATCCTGTGCAGTCATTTAATTGGGGTTATTCTCCTGTCGTATCATTTCACCTGATAACAGAACTCCTTACCTAGGTGTCTTTGGTAATCAAGTGAACAACTGTAATGATGGTAGGAGAACTATTCTACACCAACTGTTAATCCTGAGATTGGCCAGAAAAAACATTTTGAGCCAAATTTAAAGATATCTTTAAATAGTAAACATTGACCAAGGGATAGACTTAGCTCAGGACCATTTCCTGGAATTTCCCAGCTGAGAATGGCCTTGAGTCATGCCTTGCAGGAGTTTTAAGGACAAACCTATAGGACCCTTATTTTCCCAGGGGACTTTGTTGTTTTCCAAGAGCTACAGTTTCCAGCATTCCAGGAAGTTACCTGGTCCCTGGGCAGGTGAGGCATACAGGTTAATTTTGGGCATTATACAACCTTGATCTGTTGTCATCATAATCTTTTCACCTTTATCCATTGTTGCTCTAGCAAGCAACAATGTTGTGTGTGATGTCAGTGTGATGTCATTCATATGCTATAAATGAGGTATTGCATATCAAGTAATGGGTATAGACAAAATTTCTACTGCTATGATCCATTACTAGCTTGAGTCCATTATCAATGGATTGCAATGAAAGCTCTCTCTGTCTCTGTCTCTCTGTCTTTCTGTCTCTGTCTCTGTCTCTCTGTCTTTCTGTCTCTGTCTCTGTCTCTCTGTCTTTCTGTCTCTGTCTGTCTGCCTGCCTGTCTGTCTGTCTGTCTGTCTCTCTCTCTCATATATATATATGGTATACATATACATGGTATATTTTATATATGATCTATATATGGTATTAAGCTCTTACATTAAATTGACAAGATGATTTCTATTTGAATAGATAGATATGTTTTATTTGGAAAACACTGGATTTTCCCATATTTGTAATATTCTACACTAATAGGCTATTTCAATAATACATATGTGAACCCTTCTCTTTAGGGAAAAAAAAATAAGACCAGGTTAATTCATTAAGGCGGCCTACTTTGGTAAATTCAACTTTTCATTCCTACAAGACTCTGTGAACTGAGTTGGGGCCTGGTTCTCTAAAGCGTAACGCTGGGTGACTTTCCAGATCCAGCAAAAATGGTTTAAACGTCTATGACTTACAAAGCAACAAGGGGCAATGGAAGGAGGGGGCACTGCCAACAATCCTTTGAGGAAGGTAGAAAAAAGGGCATCTAGAACCTGAGATGGAAAGATTTGCTGGAATTTCCAACCCCAACAAGCCCATATAAAAAAATAAAATCCAGTTGTTAGAATTATAAGCTCTAGGCCTAGATTGGGCAGATACAACAGGACACTAACTTATTCCCCAGCTACAAGACCCCCTCCTACTTGCGGTTTCTCCTGGCCACACGGTTCTGGTCCATGGTGCTTCCTCCTCCTGCATCCTCTCTCCTTCCCCTCTTGTCCTCTTCTCCTCCCCTACCTGCCCCCACCTTTCCCCCTCCACTGCCCAATCACAGACTCTAGCCTTTGTTGACCACTTAAAACGGGGAGAAGGTTCACATGAGATCACCAGAGTACCTGATGGATGCTCCTGCAGCCCTCTGAGGAAGCAGAATTAACATCAGAATGCAAACAGCTTCAGGCCAACCCACAACAGGACTGAACAACAACAACAACAACAAGGGATAGAATTAGCTCAGGATGGGAGAGTTGGAAAGGAGAGTGCAGTGGATGGGCAATTACTGAATGCAAGAGAGGATGGGAGACTTCACAGGACTTCCTGGGCTTAGAGGAGAGAAAGTCCAGATGGAGAAGAAGGAAGGAATGAGCAGGGGAAGAATGTCAGCGCCTGGAGGCTCCTTCTGGGCACTGGGCAGACAGAGGAGGCAGCCCCATGTGGGTGGAAAACATGAACTGGAAGCAGAAAAGCCCCTTCCAGATGGATGGAAGGGCCTTGAACGCCACAGCAAACTCTTGGAATTTCCATCTGTAAGTCGTTCTGATCCTGGGAGCACCATGATTTGTTCTGTCTTTTCTAGGAGAGGCCCTGGAAATTGTAACAATAAGGTAATTTATTAATTTAAAAACTTAAAAATAATAGGAGAGGGAAAGAAAGTTAAGTTTAGCCTATTATATAAAGGAAAAGCCATCACGACTACAGAAAAGAGAATCTGTTTGAATTAAAAAAGGTTGTCACACAGGGCTGGGGATTTAGCTCAGTGGTAGAGCGCTTACCTAGGAAGCGCAAGGCCCTGGGTTCGGTCCCCAGCTCCGAAAAAAAAGAACCAAAAAAAAAAAAAAAAAAAGGTTGTCACACACGCATGTGGTAGCCAAGCCTAAAAATCTAGGGCTTTGGAGGCTAAGGCAGAAGAGTGGAGAGTGTGAGACCAGCCTGAGCTACACACGGAGACCTTGTCTCAAAAATGAAAAAGAAAGAGAAGAAAAGAGGAGACAAAAGAGGGAAGAAAGAAGATGGGAGGAAAGGAGAATGCCTTCAGGTGGGGGTAGCACTTATAAATTAATGGTTGAAATTCATTTTGAGCAGTGCCAAAGTCTACAGAAAGGGTAAGAACATGACAGCTAAATAAAGATTGGGGATTTGAATGTAAAAAAGCAATTTGGCTTGTGTTTGACCTCACGTACTTCTTGTAACAAGCTGGCTCTGCTGTATTTTACAAGTATCAGTAACGATTACTTGTAAAACACAGAATATGTTTTTGGAATGCAAAATGCTTCAGACCCATAGACGTAATTCTGGGGAACACGTAATTTGACTGTTCTATTCGTTCCTTTTGGGGAAGGTGTTCTTTGTAAGAAAAAGGCCTGTGTTAAATTTACTTTTCTTTTTGAGTTCAGAATATTTGGTTTGATTTGAAAGTTGAAGATAGAATGCTCTTTTAATTAAAGAAAAAATAGCTGATGGAAGAAAATAGTGTCAGAAATATAGTTACAGAGAAATAGTGTCTTCCACTTTAGCAGGACAGCTACTAGAAGGAGTAGAGCTAGAAATATGAAAATGGGGGCTGGAGAGATGGCTCAGTGGTTAGGAGCACTGACCGCTGCTCTTCCAGAGGTCCTGAGTTCAAATCTCAGCAACCACATGGTGGCTCACAACCATCTGTAATGGGATCTGATGCCCTCTTCTGGTGTGTGTGAAGACAGCTACAGTGTACTCACATGCATGAAACAAACAAACAAATAAATCTTTAAAAAGAAAGAAGAAATTGGGGACAAACGGGTATTGCCCCAGGACCCTGTGGGCATTGGTTTTTGCTCTCATAAAACTCTTATTCTTTCAGCCACATCCTTTAATCACATCTTCTGAGAAAAAGACTCAAACACATTTGATTCTTTCTTTTTTTTTTTTTTTTTTTTTTTTTTTTTTTCCGGAGCTGGGGACCAACCCAGGGCCTTGTGCTTCCCTAGGCAAGCGCTCTACCACTGAGCTAAATCCCCCCAAACCCCCATTTGATTCTTTCGATATCACACAGGCACAGGCAGGAAGGAGGAAGGGCCCCGTGGCTGCCAGTGGAGAACAGGATGTTACTTTAAAGAAAACTCTTCCTCCTGACTGAAGGAGATTTTCACACGTAGGACGTAGACCAGCAGCTGGTGTATCAGACCTGTCATGGCGTCGCTCTGCACGTAGGTACAGGGGAGTCACAGACTGTGGATGTGGAGAAGGGACTGTCGGGGCAGTAGGTGCGAGAATCTCAGTCTCTGGTTCCCACCAGGATCTCTATTTCTAATTTTCTCCCACAGCACTGAATGACTCATCCCCACTGTCTCATTGCCTCTTTGTTAAAGTTTATCGTTCGTTTTTTTTTTTTTTTTTTTTCCTGTTGAACTTACCTAACAGGGTGCAGCATTTTAGAGAAGTCAACTTTATCGTCACCTTGTGTCCAGGGCACATTAAATAGGACACAAGTGGAAGACAGCGCTGAGGGCGCCCCCTGGTGGCCTCTACTGAACTGATTTCATATAATGAGATGAAAAACACTGAGAAAGGTGCTATACAGTGTACAGTAAATTTCCTTTAAACAAATGTTCATATGCGATGCTTATTTTATTAGAAAAAATTGTAATAGTTTTTATAAATAATTTAATAGTTATATATTATATATATAAATACATTTAAAAATAAAATACTTAAAAATTAAATTTCAAAAAGTTTTCAATGGTCTTTAATTTTAAAAGAGAAACTGTTTCCGGATGTTGCTTATTCCCAATGTGATGAGTAATCTAGCTGGAGGACAGGATGTGCAAACTTGCTCAAATACATGTATTTTATGTGACTGTCCTCCCACACAAAAGGGAATCTTCTGATCTGTCGTTTAGATGCTAATTAAAGCATCTGGAAAACAAACCATCTTCTTCAAATAGCCATAGAGCCTCGTGCCATCTCAAACAAATTTTACCTACCTTAGGGAGGGGAGATGAGAATGCTCCCCCATTTTTTCTTTTTGCATTTTTACTCTATTTTCTTAAAGATTTTATTTATTATGTACAGTGTTCTGCTTGCACACCAGAAGGGGGCGCCAAGATCACATTACAGATGGTTTCTGGGACTTGAACTCAGGACCTCTGGAAAGTCAGTGCTCTCAACCTCTGAGTCATCTCTCCAGTACATTTTTATTCTTAATATAATTTCCCAGTATCACTTTATCCATAATTTAGTTAATGTACTTTAATTTTCTGGTAATGAACAGATTTATAGTAGATCAAGATGACTACATGGAAGAAATATGCATCACACTTGACAACAGTTTTCAAAAGCAGACTCTGTTAACTGTGAATGTGTGCATCTGAAAGCTGCTCTCTTAATTTCTGATACAAAATTAATTGCTGAGCACACTTTAGAGAGATAACACTTTTTAATTTAATGTTTGCTGGTGCAAATTTCATGAAATAACAAATTGAAAAGGTGGTTTTCCTGTATACTGTGCTTCCTGGGAGTTAGATGGTCAGGAAGTGACACTGAGCAGCCCCAACAGCGTAGTTGAGTTAAACGACACTCAATGCACGGAGAATTGTGTAGGAACAGCATAGAACGCAGACACATCCTCCCTATACTGTAAATCAGTTTAGATACTTTACAATATTTAATACAATGTTAATTCTAAGAAAACACACTGAATTTATTAAGAGATTGTGATCTCTGCATGCACATTAATGACCAGAACTCAATACCTGATCATCAGGCAACATTACCAAGGAGAAACAGTGCAAGACCTCAGAGAACAATCACAGTTCTTGCTTTGCATGAAGCAGAAGAACACGGGAGGGAAAGCTTTACCCGCGTCTTAAGCTCAGAACTGGCTGGAGTCATGTTATAATGTTGACTAATTGACTTTTTTCCTCTTTAATCCTCGCTCCTGCCCTGGAGAACCTGTTTGACTGACAGAGCTGGCTTGGCCTCAATGTTGGAGCTCCAGTAAGTGGGATGCGGCGAAGACACTGGGGGAATTAAAAGCCTGTGGGAAGGAAAGTAATGATTCGGGCCAGCGGTGAATAAACCTTGTAAAAAAGGGACAAGGTACTGGTAAAATGCTTTGTGTGTGTGTGTTTAGAGATATGCTAAAGGTCTAGAAGAGCAAAGATAATTCTTATAGAAGCTTTAAGTCCTTGAACCCAGATTAGAGACAATTTAGTCCCCAGACTTGAGAGAGAAAATGGGTTTGAGAAAAGCAATCCTCCCCTCGTATCAGGGAATGCTTTGGCCAAGGAGAAGGGAAATGCATGAAAGCTGTTTCAGAGCCTCCTAGGCTCAGGGGGAGGTTGGGAGACATCGGCTTCCTCTGGTTTTGGGTCCCTTTGGTGGGACATCTAATCTCTTCCCTCTGTGTCTACTGTCTGTCCTTGCGCACCAATCTGTCCTTGTCTGTGTTTTCATTTTGTTGTTTGATTGTTTGTTGCTCTGTGCTTCATGTTCAAAAAATGATTAAAACTATCTGCTGGTCATTCACCCCTTGATTTACTTTTAACTCATTTAAAAAAAAAAAAGGCCATTTCAATTGACCTCTGGAGCCCTGCACCTGTAGCTAGGACAGCAGCTTCTAAGCTTCTAAGGTAAGGAAGCTGATGGTTGGTTTTCCTAGAAAAATCTCTGTGGTTGTGTTTGTTGGCTTCAACAAGTGACAAGGAGCTCCTCTCTTGAAATTACAGCAAAAAGTAAGAAAATTGTGTTTGGTCTAAATATATAACATGTGTGTAGCCACTTTATTTTTATTTCTACTGGTTTAAAAAGTATAAATATGTTCTGCACGTCTTGGCTATAGATTATTGGCTTATAAGTTATTGGGAATGATTAAAACTTTGTAGCATTAGTAATAGAAAGTTTACTTGAAACTGGTAACTCAGTGGGAGTCGTTTCAGATAACAACACCTGGCATGAGCCAACCCAGGGAAACTGGTCTCTAAAGATGCCTCTAAACTGGGTAATATTTTATGTAATTCTTGTCCGAGAAACCAGAATTATAAGAGGTAGGATTTAGGGCGCTGTCTCTTTGGTGAGGTACTGGAGGCTGCTCCGCTGTGCGTTCATGTGCAGGAATTGGCAGTCAAACTTTGTAGCCTGAGGGTGATGGACTTGGTGTTGATTTTGAAGAGACTGGATTGCTTGGAGGTTGAATTTTCCTTTCCAAAGTTGTGGTTGTGCTCTGGTGTTACAAGGGAAACTTCAAAATTGTGGTTGAATTACCAGTGTTCCATTGGCTGCAGTTTGCAGTTCGATCACAGGCTCAGGATTCTAGCTCACACTGATTGATAATTAAGGAAAAAATCAAGCAGTTAGAGATTGTTGTAGGGATTATTGAGGGTTTGCGAAGGATTGATGAGGCTATGGAACTTGTGAGACATTACAGCCTGTTTGCTTACTCCAACTGCCATTTCAGGAAATAATTATTAAGGATTTGGAGGATTGTTTTTATACTGTTCCTTTGCATCCTGGTGACTGTGGGGAGTTTGCACTTAGTGAGCTTGCTTGTAATTTTGGAGAGCCCATGAAGTGATATCATTGGAAAGTTTTGCAAAGGAATGGCTAATAGCCCTACATTATGTAAAAAAAAAAAGTCACTGCTTCAATACAGGAAGTCAGGACTCTGAATCTTCCAGTGTATATTATTCATTATATGCATGGAATTTTATTAGCTGATCCCTCTGAAGGAGTTTTTACTACAAGCCTTTTCTCTTATACAATGAGCTTTTAATATTTGAAGTAATTGTTGCTCCAGAAAAGATTCAAAGACAATATCCTTTACAATATTTGAGACATCAGCTATATCCTAAACAAATTGTGGCACAGAAAATTCAAGTAAGAAAAGATAGTTTACTTAATTTAAATTATTTTCAAAAGCTGATAGGAGATGTTAATTGGCTTAAGATCTCACCATAAACTTACCACAGGAGAACTTAAACCTCTGATATTCTTAAGGGGGATGCAAATCCTAATTCTCCTTGACAATTAATTGATGAGGGAAGAATAGCTTTGCAGAAAATAGAGGAAGCTATTAGTCAACAACAGATACATTATATAGACTATGACCAATTGTTTGTTGGTTGTACCCACAGCAGTCCTTTGGCAAAAGGTACCATTAATGTGGATTCATCTTCTTCTCCAAAGAAAGCTTTAACATCCTATTATGAAGCTGTTGCTGTGTTAATACAGAATTGTAGGACAGAATCAAGAGAGTATTTTGGGAAAGAAGCTGATGAAATACTTATTCCTTATTCCAAACAGCAATTAAATTGGTTATTACAGAATACTGATACTTGGCCTATTGCATGTGCAAATTTTTCAGACAAAATTGTAATCATCCAAAAGAGAAGTTGTTTCAATTTACCTCTATGCATGCTTTTGTAGTTCCTGTAAATTTATGCATGCAACCCATAGAAAATGCACTTACTGTATTTATATATTCATCTAAAGAGAAGGCAGCATATGTAATCGGATCACATGTTTATTCTCTTGCATTCCCCCTGTTTCAGCACAAATTATTGAATTGCGTGCTGTAGCCACTGGGTTTTTTTTTCCTTGTTTTTGGGGTTTTTTTGTTTTTTTTTTGTTTTTTTTTTTTTTTTTGTTTGTTTGTTCTTTTTGGAGCTGGGGACCGAACCCAGGGCCTTGCGCTTGCTAGGCAAGCACTCTACCACTGAGCTAAATCCCCAACCCGAGCCATTGTTTTTGAAATGTTGAAAAAAATCAAGCTTTTAATTTGTATACTGATAGCTAATAAATAGCTTACGGTTTGCAACTGTTTGAAATTGTTCCCTTCTTAGATACTGCTAATTCTCAAATTTTACAATTATTTATGCAAATACAACTCAACTTAAGAAAGCTGTTCCATACTTTATAGGACATTTAAGAGCTCATACTGGGGGGCTGGAGAGATGGCTCAGTGGTTAAAACACTGGCTGCTCTTCCAGAGGTCCTGAGTTCAAATCCCAGCAACCACATGGTGGCTCACAACCATCTGTAATGAGATCTGATGCCCTCTTCTGGTGTGTGTGAAGACAGCTACAGTGTACTTATATACAATAAATAAATCTTTAAAAAAAAAAAAAAGAGCTCATACTGGATTGCCTGAACCCCTTAGTAAGGGCAATGCCACAGCAGATTTGTGTGCCAAGCAGATCATAGGCCTTACACAGGAACAATTAGCCAAACAATCTCGTTCTTTACATCATTAAAATAGTAATAGCTTAACACAACAATTTGATATTTTTAGACAATGTGCACGTCAAATTGTAAAGGTTTGTTCTCAATGTCCTCAATGTCTTCCTGTATGACATAATGGTGTTACTCCTCCAGTACTTACACCTAATCAATTATGGCAAATGGATGTTACTCATATTTCTGATTGCAGAAAATTAAAATATGTTCATGTGACTATTGACACCTTTTCAGGCTTTCTAGTTGCAACTACTTTAACAGGAGAAGCCACTAAAAATGCAATTACTCATTGCCTACATTGTTTTTCTATGCATGATGTTCCAAATCAGATTAAAACAGATAATGGAACTGTTTATTGCAGTCAAGCATCTGAGACCGTTTGTCGACAATTTAATATTACCCATATTACTGGGATTCCTTATAATCCTCTAGGAAAAGACATTGTGAAACAAGTATTGTAGAACTTTAAAATAATATCTTCAGAAAATAAAAAAGGGGGAGTTATATCCCATACAGTAGTCAATTATTTAAATCATGCTCTTTTTATTTTAAACTTTAAAATTTGGATGCCAAGGAACTCTCTGAGTGTCTATGGAATCCTACAACTAGGTCTAGGTGAAATGGAAGGATCCACCTACTAGCATATGGCATGATCCTGATCAGGTATTAATATGGGGAAGGGGGCGCGTTTGTGTTTTTTCGTCAGGATGCTGCCGGAGCGTGCTAGCTGCCAGAGTGATCAGTGAGAGACGCTGATGCTGGGGCAAAGAATGGTGCTGACCGGGACCTTGTTGAGTGCCCTGACGATGGTAACTGGGAAGCTGTCTTGGACGTATGTTCCTGACCCACCTTTGCTCGCCATATCCCAGATTGGACAAACTGCCTTGCTTCAAACTGTAACACCCTGTGAGACAGAGAACATGGAGACTGTGGAAACTGCCTTCAGAACCTTAATCAAATGAGAGAAGTTATAAGGACCTTTAATGTGACCAGTTATTCTGACTTAATCATGGACTGGTCTAGAAATCAATCCAATAGTGGAAGAAAGGAATGAGAGTCTTCGTTTGGAAGACTGGTTCTGGACATTTTCAGAGACATTTAAAAATTCACGATTGCCTTGTATGAAGTTACATTCACAGTGGATAAAATTGGCTCAAGATCTGGATTTCTAACAAATGTCAGTGTGCGTGTCAAAACTCCTAATCTTTTATTAATTGGTCATGTTAAAATTACTTTTGTGTCTTCTGCAATAGTTAACATAAGTTGTATTGATTATACACTTTCTAACTTTGTTAATGTATTGATATCTGAGTGTCTGTTATGGTGGTTTATCGAGCAGCCTTTGTTCTATTGCCTGTGAGTATCACAGGACCCTGGTGTTCTGAACAAAGCTTGGAGATTGGAAGAAGCGAGCCAGGCTTTAAGCAGGAGGAAGAGGGCAGTGGGATTGATTATTACTGCTATAGCAGCTTTAATTGCATTGAGAGCTAGCACTGCTGCTTCTACCATCGCTTTAACACAAGAAGTTACGACAGCTACTTTCATTAATCATTTAACAAAATGATGTTACTACCGCTCTGTCTGAGTATTCGAGGATTTAGATAGGTGTGTGGAACAACACCGATCTAACCCAGCACTGATGCTCTTTATAATATCATTCAAATACTGGAGAGAAGGTTCAGAGTTTAAGAGTAAGAAGCCATCTCGAGTGTCATGCTTGACACCAATGGATTTGTGCTACTTCGATAGTCATTACAACCGGGAAAGAGCTCACAGGCACTTGTGGGCTATTTGGCATAATTCTAACACCTCTCTGGATGTTTTAACTTTGCATGCCAAGATTATGAGTTTAAAGAATGCTGCCCCACTGAGCTTTGATCCTGCAGATGTTGTTGATAAAATAATTTGTGGCCTGAGGTCAGTATTTCCATCTTGGTCAAGCTTCGAGAATGGTTTATATAGCTTTGCCCTGGGAATATTCCTGCCCACTGGTGTAAAATTTGCCTTTAATAACAACATGCTAGCTACCAAAATACATGGCTTGAAACTAAAACTGGACCCCCAGAAAGAGTTATTAATTAACAGGCTAGCAAGCCAAGGATGGGTAAGATTCGGCACAGAGCCTTATCATCTAAGGAAGAAGAGCATTGCTTTTGATGATGCATATTCCTCAATGGGTAAGGAAGGCACTCTTGTCAGAACGACCTAAGATGGGCACAGTCTTGTTTATGAAATAAGGGGGAAATGTGGAGAGCCCTTTGGGGTCACTTGGTTCTAGACACTTGGCGGGAATTTGGCCAGGATAAAAGAAATAAGTTTAAGGTAGGAATCTGGTTTTGGGCTTGGGCTCAGGAAATAGGCCCAGATTAGGAACATTTACATTTGAGTTAATGCGAAGCTCAGAGCCTGGTCAGTGGACGCTCGAGCGTGTGTGTGTGTGTGTGTGTGTGTGTGTGTGTGTGTGTGCACGTGTGCATGTGTGAGTCCTTTTGTCTTGGTCATTCTGACCGGCCCCTAGAAAGATGTTTGCAGGATTTTGTTTATTATCTTGCTTGTTCCTTGATCCAGAACTGATCTCATTATTTTGCATGTACTTAAAGTGGTATAAAAGTAGACTGGAAGGCTGGAGAGATGGCTCAGGGGTTAGAAGCACTGACTGCTCTTCCAGAGGTCCTGAGTTCAATTCCCAGAAACCACATGGTGGCTCACAATCATCTGTAATGACATCTGATGCCCTCTTCTGGTGTGCATGAAGACAGCTACGGTTTACTTATAATAATTAAGTAAATAAATACATAAATAAATAAATAAATAAAAGCAGACTGGAAAAAAATAAACCCACTTCAGCCTCAGAACTGCCTGGAGTCAGGCTACAAAAAAAGAAAAAGAAAAAACTGCAAGACTTTTCTATCCCTGCCCGTCACTAACATAGCCAAAAGCACACATTGTACATTCGTCTATAAACCTTCCAAATTGGAAGAAGCTTGAATTAAACATTCAAAAACTAATAGTCGATAACAGGGATCTTTCTCTACCGCTTCCATGTGTCAGGCAGATCCCGTGTTCTGATGCTCTGTTGAATGGCAAGGAGGTGGACAGGCACAATAGTACTTTTCAAGGGAGGACCCGGGAAGAGAGGTGGGATCCACTTCTGCTTGTCGTAGGTCAGCCTATTTGTGATCTGATGCAGCAAGATTTCTTCCATTTGAAGCAATAAAATGTCTATTGCTGTGTGCTAAGAATCAGAGCTTTTGCCCAGTGTTTTCAATACCTGCCCAGTAACTTGTGTTTAGATGCGACCATGAATAGAATCCCCATGGTGACTTTACAAGGACAAGTAGAGAAACCTCGTTATCATTTGCTCTGCCTCACTAGGTGATGCCCTCATCATGTTATGATGCAGCAAGAGGGCCCTAATCAGGCACTGTTGCTGTGTTCTTGAAACCATCAAGTCTCCACAGTCAAGAGTCCAACAAATCTACTTTCTTTAAAAAATTACCCAGGTTGTGTCATGTGGTTATAATTAAAGAAAATGAACTAAGATAGTATCTTTTGTTTTCTAGTCAACTTGAGTACAGAAACTTTGAGGGATATAAATATAAATTTAATGAATTTATTTAGGGCCAGTGAAATGTCTCAGTGGACTGATGGTCTGAGTTTTAGCTCCAGAATAGATATGGAGGAAGGAGAGAGCTAACTTCTGAGTGCTGTCCTCTTGTCTCTACATGTGCACCGTGGTACTCACATCCACCCACACAAGCAAATACATATTTTAAAGTCATTTTATTTTGTAATGTTTAACTCAACAATATTAATAAATGTGTTTACTGATTTAGTGACATGGTATCGTAAAGCACATGCAATACTGTATTCATTTAATAATATTAATTTTTCTGTTTTTGCTTCAAGTTTTATATTAACTTTTCATGTGACTATTGGCTATAGGTATTTTATAATTCTACTGTCAATGTTGAGCCTCTTACAAGCATTCTAAAGTCCATGGTTTTTGGTTCTGACATAGGGAAGGCTGTGGCCCTGCCAACTAGAAAACAAGTTCAAACCACAAGCTTCCATTGACTGGAAAATGAGCTCAAATCATAAGCTTCTCCCTTATGATTGACTAAGAAAGATGATTTTTTTAAATTGACCCCATCATAAGCTTCAGAATTTGAACAATTACCCCCCCTTTTTTTTCATCTTTATTAACTTGAGTATTTCTTATTTACATTTTGATTGTTATTCCCCTTCCAGGTTTCGGGGCCAACATCCCCCTAACCCCTCCTCCTCCCCATCTATATGGGTGTTCCCCTCCCCATCCTCCCCCATTACTGCCCTCCCCCCCAACAATCACATTCACTGGGGGGTTCAGTCTTGGCAGGACCCAGGGCTTCCCCTTCCACTGGTGCTCTTACTAGGATATTCATTGCTACCTATGAGGTCAGAGTCCAGGGTCAGTCCATGTATAGTCTTTAGGTAGTGGCTTAGTCCCTGGAAGCTCTGGTTGCTTGGCATTGTTGTTCATATGGGGTCTCGAGCCCCTTCAAGCTCTTCCAGTTCTTTCTCTGATTCCTTCAATGGAGATCCCGTTCTCAATTCAGTGGTTTGCTGCTGGCATTCGCCTCTGTGTTTGCTGTATTCTGGCTGTGTCTCTCAGGAGAGATCTACATCTGGTTCCTGTCGGCCTGCACTTCTTTGCTTCACCCATCTTGTGTAATTGGGTGGCTGTATATGCATGGGCCACATGTGGGGCAGGCTCTGAATGGGTGTTCCTTCTGTCTCTGTTTTAAACTTTGACTCCCTATTCCCTGCCAAGGGTATTCTTGTTCCCCTTTTATAGAAGGAGTGAAGCATTTACATAACTCTTACAGAATTGATTCATTTCATAACTAGGGACTTTTCTTGTGAAGGTCATCACCAAAAGAAAATATTGTTTCTTCCCTGTACAACAACAGATAAATTGTGGTGACATTGATGACTCATACCTCAAAAAAAACTACTGTAATTTTCATACAGTCCACACTTCAGGTGTTTCATCTAATGTAGAAATTAATGTGCAAATATTTACAATATATTTATGCCACATGATGAAGACATAACTTCAACTGGTTAAAGTCTCCTTATGTGTATAAAAAAGGAAGACAAAGTATCTTGCCCTAAAAGTAGCTGTGTTTGAAAAGAGACTTAATTATTAACAATTCAGTATAACTAATACTTGATCAAAGTTAGCTTTTCATAAGCATGAAATACTCTTATGTATGAAGGTTTCTGGTACTTCCAAAATGTACTTATACCTTAAATATCTTTAGAAATGAGCAGCAAAAGACTATAAAATCAAATAAAGATCACCAAAAAGCATATATAAAGTTTAATTTAAAAATTTAGGGCTGGAGAGATGGCTCAGCAGTTAAGAGCACTGACTGCTCTTCCAAAGGTTCTGAGTTCAATCCCCAGCAGCCACATGGTGGCTCACAACCATCTGTAATGGGATCTGATGCCCTCCTCTGGTGTCTGAAGACAGATACAGAGTCCTCATAATAATAATAATAATAATAATTATATATATACTCACTATGTAGCTCAGGCATTAACTCTTGGCAATCTTCCTGACTCAGTCTCCCCAACTGCCAAGATTACATGTGTAAGACAGCTTGGCAGACATTTAAAAAGTGTTCAGAATTTAGTTTTCTTTTTATTAAGGAATAGTAAAGAATGGATATACACAGCAAAAGAAAAATTTTAAATAGTACTCTTTTCCATCTCAGAATCCATGGATTAATTTTCAGAAAAAGTCTGGAGACTGTGTATTTATTTTGTCAATTCTGCCTGAAATGATTTCCCCTGTTCATTGTAGATTAAAGGCTACATTTAAACCGTGGGCAAATTCCTTTATTATTTCTACATTTATGTCTATGGTAGAAATGCTTCATATCTATTATGATGTACTATGATATATATCATAACCATTTATATCCATATTATTAATATATACATTTATATGTCCTATGTCTATACAATCATTGTGAAGAGATATCATCCAAGTCATATTTTTATGTAAAACATTATGTAAATTTGAATGTTATCAGATACTTCAATTTTTTTCTAATTAATTAATTAAAAATTATCTTAAAATTTTAATTTAAATCCTCACAACTAAATTTTATGGTTCTGTTACTTGATGTATTTTGTTACATCAAGCAAAATATGTCAGCAAAATTTTCTCAACATCGAGTGCTAAAAATTTTCGCATTATGGAAATTGACAATGTCACTTCATTTGCATATCTCTTAATACTTGCAAGGTTGAAGTTTTTACCATGTGTTTGCTATTCCTTCTTTAATAATAATTTATTTTATGGTTCACTATTATTAATTCAACTGTCTTTTCATTTGTTAGTTTAAGAATTCATTACACATCATTCATTTACCCATTGATTATTACACCAGTCACAATTATTTTTCTTCTGATTTAAAATTAGAGTGATTCTATCACACAGTTTATGTTTTTAGGGTGTCTTTTGTGTGTTAGTTTACTTTTTAAACAGTGCATTTCTATATAGGCATTGCTGGCCTGAAACTTACTATGTTGGCTAGGTTTGTTTTGAACTTGCAACAGTGCTTCTGTCTGTTTCTCCTAAGCCATTTTCTGCTCAACCATGCCAGCCTTATCACTTACCTTTTAATTTAGCCATTTCCCTTTCTATGTAGTTTTGTTTTTGCTTAAGTTCATTAAATTATTTTTCTCAATATTTGTGTTAAAGCTTATTCAATTGTTTTTCTTAATCATGTTAGCAATATATATTATATGTATGTATTGTATACATAATAGAGAAGAAAGTATGTGTGTGTTTAAGTTGTAGAATCTTTGGCCACCTGCAATTTCTTTTTACAGTATTTCACTCCGTTGGTTTATATATTAAAACAATTCATATTAGTGTTCTTTATGATGAACTTTGTGGTTTGACAAGCCTTTCCCCCCAAATTTAAAGATATATAAACCATCATATGACTGCATTAAAACAATTCTTAAATGCAATGTGAATGCTTCCTTCAGATGAACAGTTCTATTTGCTCTTCTTTATAAGTGAACAGAAGTCAGTAATTTTTTTTAAAGATTTATTTATTCATTTATTATATATAAGTACACTGTAGCTGTCTTCAGACACACCAGAAGAGGGCATCGGATCTCTTCACAGATGGTTGTGAGCCACCATGTGGTTGCTGGGAATTGAACTCAGGACCTCTGGAAGAGCAGTCGGGTGCTCTTAACCACTGAGCCATCTCTCCAGCCCGAAGTCAGAAATTTTATGATTATTATTTTTCAATACCTAAACACTACAGTATCTTTGTTTTAATATTGTTTTTACCATAAATAGCTTCATTGTCTGAATTTGAGTGTTTTTTTGGGTCAAATAAATTTGTTTTCTTGGCAGCGGTGTGGCATATTGTCTCATTACAAAGAACCTACACTTAGCTGAAAGACCCCCTGAACCTCGCCCTGAGTGGGACTTTCACTAACTAAAAGTCCATCAACTACTTAACTCTATGAATCTTTTCTATAACATGGTATCAAACCTCAGTACCTTCTTCAACCAGCATAATAGCGTTCAATTCCAGACCCGCTTCTGAATTCTAGGAGTTTGATGGACTGGGGCAATGATTCTTCCTTCCCTGAAGCAGTGCCTCTCTTCCCCTTCCTCTTTCACTTCCTATGCACCAGTTCCTTCCACACTCACAGAATGAATGATTGTGAGGTTCAATCCCACATACTGGGTGAAAGACGCAGTCACCACATTCCTCAGGATTAAACCAAGTGCAGTTCCTGTCTAGTTAAGTTTCCTTTTCATAAGCGCATCCTCCTGATCCAGAGAAAAGCTTGCCTTGTCCAGACCCTCATTTGTAGCAATTCACAGCTTAGTCTGAGAATGTAGCTCACTTGACCACCTCAGATGGTCTCGCAGGGTAAATGCCTTCCATCAGCTTCTGTCTAAACTTCACTGCGGGGTTCAGTTTGCTTGGAGCATTTTTGTCCACCGGACCGGGAGGCAAGCTATCTCCTTCCAGGAATTCGCATCTGGATCAGAAATGGTGTCTGGACATCCAGAGCACGTCCAACACAGAGGTGAATGCCAGCAGCAAACCACTGAACTGAGAACGGGACCCCCGTTGAAGGAATCAGAGAAAGAACTGGAAGAGCTTGAAGGGGCTCGAGACCCCATATGTACCACAATGCCAAGCAACCAGAGCCGAGGGACCAAGCATACTACCCAAAGATATACATGATCTTGACCCAGGCCCAACTGCATATGTAGCAGAGAATAGCCTTGTTGGGGCACCAGTGGAAGGGAAGCCCTTGGTCATGCCAAGGTTGGACACCCAAGTGCAGGGGAATATGGGAAGGGGGAAGTAAGGGAGATGAATAAGGGGAATACCTTTATGGGGGAGGGGGAGGGCATGGAGGCTTATGGATAGGAAACTGGAATAACATCTGAAATGTAAGTAAAGAAATATATCTAATAAATAAAAGAAATGTTAAAATAATAGGAAGAAGAAGAAGAAATTTTAAGAAAGAAAGAAAGAAAGAAAGAAAGAAAGAAAGAAAGAAAGAAAGAAAGAAAGAAAGAAAGAAAGGGCGTCTGGATCAAATCTCCCCCTTTGGCCTGAGCCGAGCTCCCTATGCCAGCTGCCCCGCGCTACCACGATCAACAGGTACTTATTCCAACCCACTATTTCACACTCGCTATTGAGTTCTTTCTTGTGAATATCTCACTAATGATGTAGAAAGCCTCTCCCTGCCTAGAAGGGTAGGTGGTCAACTTTTTCAGATCCTTCTGGGCTACTCAGCCACTTGCCCGATGGTCTGCCCAGTTCCTGTCAGTACACGGGCCAGGACTCTGGATATTCTTGTCAGGGAGCTCGTAACAGTGTGGAGAGGACAGACGGACACCAAGGGCGTGATTACACGATATTCAACCCTGCTGTGCAGAGAGATATGGTGAGGAAGTTTAGGTGTTACACACGAATTTGACAAAACTACAAAACACCAGTCAGGCATGTGGTGTTCTGCCTGTGATCCCAGCTCTGGTGCGGTGAAGAAAGGTGGAGCCTGGGGATCCATTGTCAAGATAGCCGATCCTAAATTATTGATCTCAAGTGAGAGATCAATCTTCATAAACACAGTGGACATTACCTGAGGAACAACACCCAAGGTCAACATTTGGTCAAGAGATGCATGCAAACACACACGAACACACACTGTATACAAATGGAACATAATTCAGACTAAAAGCCATGGCACATGCCAGAACCTAATCCCTAATCCCCAAGGATTTTAACAAAAAGAAATAACACAGTTGCCAAGAGACAAATATTCTATGATTTTATTTGCACAGGGAGCCTAGAGACATTAGATTGTAGCAATGGAAAACAGCATGGTGGTTGCCAAGGGCTATGAGAGGGAAGTGAAGAGTTAGTAATTATTGGGTATAAGATTTCGGTTTGAAATGGTAAAAGATTTCTGGTGATGGACAGAAATCATAATCCCCCCACTGTGAATGTACTTCATGCCACTCAACTATCAACTTAGAAAGATAAAAATGAGAGCTTTCATATTATGTATATTTTACAAGAATAATAAATGAAAGGTCCTCCTCACCATAAAGTGATCGGGAGGTTGGGTCCTGTGCAGCTGCAGCTCAGTAAATCGGCCAGGTTAATGGGCCTGGTCAGTTTCTAACTGTATGGCTGCCTTATATGTCAGTAGGATTTAAAAAATAAAGCAACATTAGCGCCTTTTCTGAGGGGGATTTGTTGCAATCTCAAAGGAAACCTTTGAGGGACTTTGTAACAGAGGCAGTTGTTGGACTGAGGTGATGAGAAGGAGGCAGAATCAGAGAAGCCCGCGTGCTCTGCACGGCACTAACTCCCAGGCAGTAATTAATTAGTTTACTTTTCTTTATAGAACTTCACAGAATGAAATGTTATGCCTGTCCTGCTTGGGTTGATGAACCACACGGATTTCACAACAGTCAGTATTCCATGCTTCCCTTTACCCACAAAATGCCTTTTCTTTAAGTGTTTGTCACTGGAGGCTGGGCGTGCGAAAACCCTGGCTGCACTGGTGGTGGTCTTGTAACACGGAAGGATTTTCTTTTACCACCAAATGTTTGTGTCATCTTTGTGGGGGAGACGTTTAAAATTCATGCTGACATAAGAAGATATGCTCGGTGCTTCTTCAGATATTTAGACTGAAGTTTCATGTAACAAACATCAGTCTATTACTCCCAGGATGGCGAGCAGCCTCAAGTCAGGACGAGCAGTAAACGCTTAGCATTCGATGTCGAGTGACTCAGATTCCAGCTCTGAGTCCCAGACCAATGGCGTGCTGTGCAGCGTCCTAGAACCTTCATCTGCAAAACTGACTAAATAGCCATCCCTTTCAGGATTACTGCAAAATTAGGGGTGAAATACGTTAAACTGTGCAGGCCCTGTCACTTAATAGATACTAAATAAACATTAATTACTCTTTTTGTCACTGGTGTTAGTGTCATTAGAGAGCTTGTGCAGGTGACAACAGAGTGTGCACTGGTAAACTGTTTTGTTTTGTTTTTTCACATCATTAGGAACAATGAGAGACCGAGACTAAGCAACTCTAGCAATTAGCATTTTATGTTGATTGCAGTGACACCCTTTCGCTTGGTCTTGCTAACTCTGAACTTTGCTAATCTTCAACCCACCTTTTTATCTGTTTTTAAAAACTATATATATATATATATATATATATATATGATGCAATGTTAAGTCAAGCTGACAAGTACTTTTTCCTTTTTTGAGTCATTTCTTTGTTTTCGGTATGTGTGTGGGAGTGTGGGAGGCCCCTCAGAGACTGGAAGTGTCTGGTCCCCTGGAGCTGGAGTTAGAAGCAGCTGTGAACCTTCCAAGGTGCTGGGAACCAGGCCTCGGTCCTCTTCAATGGCACTCTGTGCTCTTAACCACTGAGCCATCCTTCAGCCTAAGCCGGTGACTTTCCATTGAATGATTTTTACTGTTTGTTCTAATTTGTTTCCTATGCTGTGATAAACGTGGCGATCAACACCAACTTGAGGGTTTTATTTATTGTGTTTCACAACTTATAGTCTATCATGAAGGGAAATCGGGGCAGCAACCTGGGAGCAGGAACCTGGAAGCAGGAATTATAACAGAGACCACGGAGGGATGCTGTTTATTTTGCTTGCTCCCCATGGCTGGGCTCCATAGCTTGTTTTTTTTTTTTTTTTTTTTTTCTGGAGTTGGGGACCTAACCCAGGGCCTTATGCCCTAAGGTAAGCCCTACCACTGAACTAAATCCCCAGCCCTCAGCTTGTTTTTTTATGCGACCCAGGGCTACCTACCCCGAGGTCACACTGCCCATGATTTGTTGGGCTTTCTCACATCAATAATTAATCAAAAAAAAATGCCCAACGTATTTGCTCGCAGGCCAGTCTGATGGAGGCCTTAAGTCCTCTTTGGAGATGAGCCTCATATGTGTAAGGTCGGCAATCAAAACAAAACGAAACAAAAAAAGCCCAACAACCAGAGAAAACCCCAGCGTGCTGTCTGTTTTCTGACATTTCCTGTCTTTCACTTCTCCTAGAAAGAGCGGTGCCCAAAAACTTCTGAATCGTGGACTTAAGGACACTAATGCATCTCCACACTTTTCTCCCATTTAATTTATCCTAGACATTTGATTCCAGCAAACCTTCAGAGGACAGAGGGGAAATTCCAGTCACCCCTATTGATTCTACCCTGCAGCTCACTGGCTTACCAATGGCAAAGTTTTAGTGCAGGTTTTTTTTTTTCTTTTAAAGTTCAGGGGTACAGTTTTTGAACAGAAAGAACTGCACTAAGTCCATTATTAGACACAAAATAACTCTAAGAATAGGTTTGATAATGTTTCTTTTTTAAAAAGAACAAATTTTTTAATTTATTTTATGTATATATGACTACACTGTTGCTGTCTTCAGAGACACCAGGAGAGGGCATCAGATCCATGAGCGATGTTGTGAGCCACCATGTGGTTTCTGGGAATTGAACTCAGGACCTTTGGAAGAGAGGTCAGTGCTCCTAACCCCTGAGCCGTCTCTCCAGCCCTTGATAATGTTTCTTTTTAAACTTTTTTTTTTTTTTTTTTTTTTTTGGTTCTTTTTTCGAGTTGGGGACCGAACCAGGGCCTTGGCGCCTAGGCAAGCCGCCTACCACTGAGCTAAATCCCCCAACCCCTTGATAATGTTTCTTAATGAACCCATCTTCAAATTACAGGGCAAAACAACACTTGCTTTCAAAACTTAAAACAGTTGTGAAGCCATTCAACAACAACTAATATTTCATTCATGGTTTGTCAAGTTGCTTGTGCATGTCTTATGCTGCCATGTTTAAAAGAAGAAAAGGTGTTTTACTTCTATGAAAGTTGTAGTGCATACAGTTTTTGAACTGATGTCCTAGTGATGATTGTATTCATCAGGCTTCAAGGCATGGGAAAGGGAGACTCATACTTTTCAAATTCTTTTTAAAACTACAACTAAAGAGCTCTACTTTAGAAATGGTTAACATATTCCAAGAAAAGATTCCTATGGGCTTCAGTGAGTAACCCCTAAGAAACAAGTAGTCCCATTAAAGTCATAGGCTCATGGATTTATGTCAGCATTTTACGGTACCTGTCTGCATAAAGTATACTCTAGTGATGAAGTATATGTCATATCAGGTGAGTCTTTGCAACTGAGTCATGTTTTGGCTGTAAAGTAAGCAAAAAAATTAAGAATCCTGCTGTACCCAGGCTTTAATCCCAGCACTGCAGAAGCAGAGGCAGGTGGATCTCTCTAGTTCGAGGCCACCATGCTCCACAAAGCAAGTTCCAGGAAGTCAAGGCTACACAGTGAAATCCTGTCTTGGAACAAAAATCCTGGTGCAGTAAAGTGTTTAATCAGGGACAGCAAGAAAGCTCAACTAAGCCACTCGCTCCCAAGTCTAATGACCCGAATTCAATTCCTGGGACACATATGGTGGAAAGACAGAAATAACTTCCTTGACTTGTCTTCTCTCTCAACACGCACTTCTGAGGTTTAGCACACACACACACACACACACACACACACACACACACACACACACACACACACAGAGAGAGAGAGAGAGAGAGAGAGAGAGAGAGAGAGATCTCACAAGTATGCGCACACAAGTGCAATTAAAATGGAGCATAGATCCATAGAAATATAAAATGAACAACAAAACACATAAAATAAAGAGGAGATTTGACATAAAAAGAGAATAGCAAGGAATGAGTAAAAGCAAAGTTTGAAGAACCTATGTCTCCATATTTCAGACAGCAAACAAATCATGAGTCATATATAAACAAAATAAAAAAGTCCAAAGTGAGTTCCTTTTATCAGATAAATAACAAAACATCAAATTGAAAGAGAAACAGATTAGGAAAAAGGAACATAGCTTCTTTATAAAATGGCTCCAAGTAAGTATATGTATTACAAGTAAGTATATTTAAGGAAAGCAGAATATAACGGGACACCGAAGGGAAGAACAACAGTCTGTCTATTGCCAAGGAATTTCAGAATAGTAGAATTTGAAGGGTATTGCAAAGTCTGTGACGCGATTATGATGATTACACAGTGGATTTGGGTTGGATTTTACTTCCATTTCTAAGGATTACAGACTGAAATTCTCCAGCCTTATTTTCTTGGGAACAAGTGGGAAGAGTCCTGTGAGAATCTTGTTTTTCAGTTTTGTTTTTAATTGAAGAGAAAATTGAATAACCCACAAATGGATATTATCTAACACTTTTGCTTCTCATGCACTAGTAAAATGTTATCTGGGTAATTTAATTTGATTTGGTTCAACTATTAGGTAGGATGGTTTTCTAAGTCTGTTGCCATTATGTGATGAGACCATGTGATAAAATACCTGTTTATTGAGAGCTTTGTTATGATTCATGAAGGCAAGAAGCAACAACAAAGAACAACAACAAAGCCTGTGCCCTATCAGGCTGGAGAGAGGTTTGCTACACTGGTACAAAGAACCCAGAGGCCAGAATAGCACTGAGTGCCAGGTGTGTAGAGTGAAAAAAAATTATGTGAAAACAATGTGGATATGGGACTAATATGCAATCTGATCTTTCTTTTATTGTTTTCTTAATCTATACATTTTTTAGCAATATTTTTTTAACTCACTGTATCCCAAACACCACCTTTTCAATGTCATGAAATATTTTATATTCTTTTATATTGGTGCTGTATGAAATTTCATGTCCTTTTCCTTTTACATGTATAATGTACTTTACTCACTTCTTTTCCCTTTTATATGTGTTGGTGTTTTACTGGCATGTACTTCTGTGTTCACTTGATGTTCACTTGATGTTCACGGAGGCCAGAAGGTGTCAGATCCTCTGGGACTGGAATTACATTTGGTTGTGAGCCACCACATGGGGTCTGGGAGTAGAACCCAGGTCCTCTTGAAGAGCAGCCAGAGCTGTTAACCACGGAGACAACTCCCCCATCCCAGGACATTTTAATTAGAAATAGTCACATTTTGAACGCTCAAAAGCACCATAGGATCACAGTCTACTACTTAACAATGTTAGTCTGGAGCAAATGTTATAGACTTAGGGAACCTGGATACTTCTCCCACAGTTGTAAATTTTAAATTATTTAAGTTTGGTGAAAAATTAAGTCTATTTAAAACTAATTGAAAAATGGAAAGAGATGAGATTTAAAAGTAATTGCATTTTTATATTTTCAGAGGTTGTACCAAGCATAGGCAATGAGGTTTGAGAAACAGGGATATACAAGAGCTGGAAGGCAAGTACAAATTAAACAAAACATGGTGTCATATGGCATAAACTTTGGAAAACAAATAAGTATAACATAACCATCAGAATTTCAGTTTGTCAATGCATTAAGCGATGCATATAACAGTCTCAAAATGTATAGAGTATGAATTGGTAAACAAAAGTTACAGAAAAGTGTTAGTATAATTTATTTAATTATTTCTCATAGCAATTGATGAAGAAAAATAAATTAGCAATATGTAGTACCTAAACACGTAATCAATGAACAAACTTCATCTGATGCATAGATACAAAGCTCTGATACAGTAAAGGACTCATATTTTCCACAAATGTATTTAAGACCTTTATTTAATTTTTAAATTGCACATAAAATCTATTTGTTTGTTTGTTTGTTTGTTTAAGGTATTACACAGCAGAGGACAACTTAAAAGAATAAGTTCTCTTCTACCAGGTGGCTGCTATGGGTTGAACTCGGGTCTTCTTATATTGTTTTCCACCTTATTTATAATATTTTGCTGGTACTGAGCATTGGACCTCTTTCATGCCAGTCCAGTGCTGTTATAAAGCCCAGCTACTGCCATGAAACCTGATACTCATTGTATTAATTTGGCTGGATGAGTTACTAGAATCGGCCCATCTCTTCCTAGCAATGGTGTGGTTACAGGTTTATACAGTTATCCTTTTACATTGGTCTTGGAGATTCAAACTTAGGTCCTCCTGTTTGTGTCTACCCTCACTTGTCCACTGAGACATTTCTCCTACTTCTTCTCAAGATCACTCTTTTCACCAGATTTTATAAACTTTCTGTATCACCAGTGAATCTTTTAAAATAATGTAGGTGAATGTGTTACTCACTAGTTGAGATTCATTTTGTGATTCTGGGTTGGCTCAGTTAAATACATTTGCTTCTGTTCTCATTTTCTTCAGTGGCTAATCCTGGATTTTTTTTTAGTACAACTACTTTGTGTATCTATATACTGAAGTGTTTTCTCCCTGGATTCATGGAATACTCCAGATTGATTTATTTGTAAGAATGATGAGTCAAATTCTGGCAAATGATAGGAGAGACATCCACTATGGCTTCTGGGAGAGATTTGGCTCTAACAAAAGGGCTTGAGAAGAAATGATTTATTTTTCTCTGTAGAGAGTACATCCAAAATATACAAAGAACTCAAGAAGTTAGAATCCAGAGAGTCAAATAACCCTATTAAAAATGGGGTACAGAGCTAAACAAAACATTCTCAGGTGAGGATTATCGAAAGGCCAAAAAGCACCTAAAGAAATGTTCAACATCCTTAGTCATCAGGGAAATGCAAATCAAACCAACCCTGAGATTCCACTTCACACCAGTGAGAATGGCTAAGATCAAAAACTCAGGTGACAGCAGATGCTGGCGAGGATTCGGAGAAAGAGGAACACTCCTCCATTGTTGGTGGGATTGCAGACTGGTACAACCATTCTGGAAATCAGTCTGGAGGTTCCTCAAAAAATTGGACATTGAACTACCTGAGGACCCAGCTATACCACTCCTGGGGATATACCCAAAAGATGCTCCAACATAGAACAAAGACACGTGCTCCACTATGTTCATAGCAGCCTTATTTATAATAGCCAGAAGTTGGAAAGAACCCAGATGCCCTCAACAGAGGAATGGATACAGAAAATGTGGTACATCTACACAATGGAATATTACTCAGCTATCAAAAACAATGACTTCATGAAATTCATAGGCAAATGGATGGAACTAGAAAATATCATCCTGAGTGAGGTAACCCAATCTCACACACACACACACACACACACACACACACACACACACACACACACACAAACACAGTATGCACTCACTGTTAAGGGAATATTAGCCCAAAAGCTCGAATCACCCAAGATGCAACCCACAGACCACAGGAAGCTCAAGAGGAAGGACGACCAAAGTGCGGATGCTTCACTCCTTCTAAAAAGTGGGACCAAAAATATCCATAGGAGGGGATAGGAAGGCAAAGTTCAGAACAGACACTGAAGGAACGGCCATTCAGAGCCTGCCCCACATGTGGCCCATATATATATATATGCCACCAAACTAGATAAGATGGATGAAGCTAAAAAGTGCAGGCCGACAGGAGCCAGATATAGATCTCTCCTGAGAGACACAGCCAGAGCACGTACAATACAGAGGTTGATGCTAACAGTAAACCACTGAACTGAGAATGGGATCCCCGTTGGGGGAATTAGAGGAAGGATTGAAAGAGCTTGAAGGGGCTCGAGACCCCATAAGAACAACAATGCCAATCAACCAGAGCTTCCAGGGACTAAACCACTATCCAAAGACTATACATGGACTGACCCAGGGCTCCACTGCATATGTAGCAGAGCATGGCCTTGTTGGGCACCAATGGAAGGAGAATCCCTTGGTTCTGCCAAAGCTGGACCCCCCCCCCCCAGAGTAGGGGAATGTCAGGGGGGGAGAATGGGGGTGGGTGGGGAGGGGAACACCGTTATAAAAGAAAGGGAGGGAGAGGGGTTAGGGGGCTGATGCCCAGGAAACTGGGAAAGGGAGTAACATTTGAAATGTAAATAAAAGTACCCAATTAAAAAATAGAGAATATATCATGTGTATATACCATTTAAAAAGACTTGTGTCCTGTAGGAATCATAAGGAAACAGGCTGTCATGTTGAGAAGTCACCCAAGAGGACAGAAGAACCTTGGACATTCAACATCATCATGACACAACTGATGAACTTTAGAATTGTTATGTTTCTGAAAAAGAGTGTACTCTAACTGCTCTGGCAGGACCTTTATTTTAATTTTTAATATTTTATTAATCATTCCATTTGTTTACACCTCAAATGATATCCCCCTTTCTGGTTGCTCCTCCACACACCCCCATTCCACATCTGCCCTCTCCCCGCTCCCCTTTGCCTCTATGAGGGAGCTCCCCCACCCACCCCCTCCAGCCCCACCACTCCAGCATCCCCTAAGCTGGGGCATCAAACCTCTACAAGACCAAAGGCCTCCCCTCCCACTGATATCAGACAAGGCCATCCTCTGCTACCTATGCATCTGGATCCCTGGATCCCTCCCTGTTCTCTCCTTGGTTGGTGGTTTGGTTCCTGGGAGAACTGGATGGTTTGGTCAGCCAACATTGTTCTTCCAATGGGGTTGCGATACCCCTCTGCTCCACTTGTCCTTCCACCAGCTCCCCAACCGGGGTCCCTGAGCTCAGTTAGACAGGGCTTTTACTGCTGGATACTGAAAGCATTCTGTCCAACTCATGACCACAGCTGTTTAACTGACAAAATTCTCCCTCTCTCCCTCTCTCCCTCTCTCCCTCCCATCCCTTCCCCCCGCCCCCGCTCTGTGTGTGATTATTATTTTTACTTTCTTTTCTCTGCTTGTGATCAGTTCAACTGATTCCAAATATGACTTTTATGAATAGCACTACACTTAGCATGGGCAAGCAGGTGCCTGGCATTGCGATGACTATTTCCTATTGTCAACTTGACTATAGCTGGAACCAACTACAATTCGGAAATGGCGTGCACAGCTGTGATAAAGATGTTTTTGTCCCACCCCCTGTGATCAAGATCTTGAGGCTGAAAGACATAGGGTTTTGATCTGGATCTTGAGGCATAGTAATCATGAAGAACTTGGGTGTAGGCAAGGTGGTACACACCTTTAATCCCAGGAGACAAAACCAAGCAGATTTCTGAGTTCAAGGCCAGCCAGGGACAGAGCAAGTTCCAAGTAAAAAAAAAGATTTAGGCCAAGGTGTGCTGGTGCACAGCTTTTATCTAGGCCACACCTTCTGTTGGAGGCCTACATAAAGACAATGGAACAAGAAAAGGTTCACTCTTCTTCAATGTTTGCACTTACTTGCTGCTCATCTATTGGAGCCTTCAGTATTCCAGCTTACACAGAAGACCAGCGGAACCACTCAGCTTCATGGGACTGACAATAACTAGATTCTCGGACTTCTCATTCACGGCTGCCAATTGTTGGGTTAGTTAGACTGCATCCTGTAAGTCATTCCAGTAAATTCCCTTTATATACGTATTCATTCTGTAAGTTCTGTGATTCTAGAAAACACTGACTGATACAGTTATCTTTTGACTTAGACATCTTTGGGCACATACTTAGGAGTGGTTTGGCTACATCAAATAGTAGTTTCAGTCTTTGTTGTTGTTGTTGTTGTTGTTGTTTTCTGAACCTCCATACTGATTTCCATAGTGTCTTCATTAATTCACACTCATATTGACTGTGTAAGGCTTCCTTTTTCTTTGCATACTCGATAGCATTTGTTGTTTATTATTTTTATGCTGGTTCTTCTGACTGTAGTGAATGAAATATCAATGCAGTTTTCACTTCCATTTCCCTGGTACTTAAGGGTAGTCAACATTTTTTCATATACTTATTGACCATTTGTATCATTCTCTTTTGAAATATCTGCTCAATTTATTTGGCAATTTATTGACTTGTTATTCATTTTTATGTATGTGTTTAACATTTTGAGTTTTTATATATTCTGAACATCAATTCCTTCTCTATCTCTGAAAATTTCTTTACTATTCTGTAGTGAGTTTCTTCATTCTGGTAACTGCCTCCTTTGCTATGCAGAAACTTTAAAATGCCATTCAGTCTCATCTGTGAGTTCTCAGAATTATTTTCTATTCTACAGTCTTTGTAGAGAGTCCTCCCTTGATCCTATTTCTTGAAGTGTTTTCCTTCTAGCACATTCAAAGTTACATTGTATCCTAAGCTCTTTGACTTATTCTGAGTTGGTTTTGTGCATGGTGAGATTAAATACACATGTAATTAGATACACGTGTAATTTAATTATAATATATGTGGATATGTATCAAGTACTCAAAACTGGGCATGGGGGTTCATGCTTGTTCCCCAGTAAAATGGAAGTGGAGGCAAGAAAAAAGTGTTAGGGCATCCTTAGCTATGTAGTGAGTTGAAAGTCACATGACACACTGCCTCAAAAAACCCAATAAATCCATAAATTAATTAATATGAGATAAAGAAAAAGCCTTGAGGTGAGAAAAAATTCTCCAGCATATTTATTTAAAAGATAACAATAACACTAAAGAAAACCTCCAAAAATGGATTATGTTATTATTTCCTGGAGATATTTTAATCAAAACCTTTGATTGTGTTTCTGCTTGTCCTTCACATCTCCTGTCAATGGGAAATTCTTCACTACCTTTGTTAAGCCTTCCTTTCCTTTCAGGAAGAGAATCTTCGCACAGAGGGAGTCACTCACATAGCTGTAGTGACAGGAATTCTGTTACCTGACAGAGCTCCTCACAATGTGTAACGCAACGCTCAGGCTTCGGGCTGAGGCCATCTGTTAGTTTTGAGGCCCAGAGTTCAGTTTGTTGGTGAGGAGACTCATCACATGCTGTCCTGCTGTTGGCAGCAACTGCTACAACAATCTTCTCAAAATGTAGAAAGATGTCCAAGTCTTTTGTGTTTCATTATTTTTAGGCCTGTTCTGTTCTAGCATGCTCCATTTATCTCACAGGCTGCTGACTCCTGGCTCTGTAGTGAAACGGACTGAGCTTCTAACTGCTTGCTCTTGAGAAGCACAGAAGCGTCTGTGGATTCATCGCTTCAGGTTCATTGGGTTTCCTGGTAGATAAATAGGTTAACCAGCTAAATGAGGATATTTTAAAATGATATATTATCATGAAGACAGTAGCTTCAAATTTCTAAGAAAACAAGTTCAATTATAATTATGGTTTTCTAAAATTTTAAAGAAAAAATTGTCAAGTAAAATGATATACAGTAATTTCCAGATTCTAGAATTTTGCTCGGATAGCTTTTGTTAACTCCCGTTCACTGCCCCGAAAAAGGAAAACAAACAAAACAAACAAACAAACAAACAAACAAACAAACAAAAACCAGAGAGGAAACTTTCTGACATACGACAGTATTTTATAAAAACATGCTACTGACTTTCATATGAAATAGAAATTTACAGAACCATGTATATGGGAAGATGCCACGTCCCATAACACACTGCACCATAAACATTTCCATATCAAAGCCAGTCCAGGCAGTCCATCCGTTTGATAAAATATAGTTCATGGTCTGTATTTGTCTTCACGATGAAACTATTACTTATTGTTTGTTTGTTGATTTTGAAAAAGGTTATACATTGCCTTCAAATGTTCAAATACTGGGGCTAGAGAGAGATGGCTCGGCAGTTGAGTGTTTGTTGACCCAATTTTGATTGGCATCACCCACATCGGTCAGCTTACAGCCATCTAAAACTCCAGGTCCATCAGATATAGATGCCATGTTTTCTGGCCCCTGTGGGTACCTGCAATCTTGTGCACCCTATCTTACATACATATGTACATACATACATGCATACACACACACATACATACATACATACATACATACACATTAATATAAATGAAATGTTTTAAAAATATTTAAGAGCTTGAGAGAGGGCACTTGATGCTCTTGTATAATACCTGTTTAGTTCCCAGAACTTACATGGTGCTTGACAACAATCCAGACCGCTAGTTCCAGGGGATCTGACACCCTCTTCTGAGCTTGTCCATGGTGCATAAACATACATGTAGATTGTGCTGGTCTGAATGAGAATGGCTCATACAGGCTCATATATCTGAATACTTGATGGTGGAACTGTTTGAGAAGGGTTAGGAGTTGTGGCGTTTTAGAGGAGCTGTGCCACTGAGGGTGGGCTTTGAAGTTTCAAAAGCTTAAGCCATTATTAATTAACTCTCTTTGCTTTGTGCCTGAGGATCAGGATGTAAGCTCTTAGCTACCACTCTAGTGAGTACCACATTTACCTGCTGGGTGCTGTACTCCCCACCATGACTGTCATGGATGCTACCCTTATGGAACCCTTTCTTCTTATAAGATACTACATTGGTTGTGGTATCTTATCCCAGGAATAGAAGTGTAATAAGATTTCAGAAACATGAAATGGAAATTAGGTCAGCTTAACTGAAGTTGCCTCACTAAAAATACTTTTGCAGCTGTATCTTTTACTTAATTGATTTGAATTTTATTTCACTTAATTGTTAAATGAATCAAACAGTGGACGTGTATTAGTCTCCAGATGGAATGGACAGGATTTATGGGACAGATATTAATTCACAATTAGAAATGCCAGCAAAAGTCAAAGAAATAGTTAAGGAGGCTTAAAGTAACATGTTATGTTCTGATAGATTTTCTGAACTTATGGTGAATTTGCAAACATATATGTGTATTTTGACCACCCTTTAAAAAAATTGGATATTTCATTTATTTACATTTCAAATGTTATCCCCTTTCCTGGTCTTCCCTGTGCAAACCCCCTATCCCATCCTCCCTTACTCTGCTTCTATGAAGGTGCTCCCTCACCCATCCACCCACTCCTACCTCACTGCCCTAGCATTCCTCTACACTGGGGCATCAAGCGTTCAGAGGACCAAGTGCCTCTCCTCCCATTTATGTCAGATAAGGCCCCTTCAGCTCCTTCAGTCCTTCCCCTAACTCCTCCATTGGGGTCCCTGTGATCAGTCCAATGGTTGGCTTTGAGCATCCACATCTGTGTTGATCAGGATCTGGCAGAGCTCTCAGGAGACAGCTGTATCAGGCTCCTGTCAGCAAGCAGTTTATGGCATCAACAAAAGTGTCTGGGTTTGGTGTCTGCATGTGGGATGGATCCCTAGGTGGGGCAGTCTCTGAATGGCCTTTCCTTCAGTCTCTGCTCCACTCTTTGTCCTTGTATTTCCTTTAGAGAGGAGCAACTCTGGGTTATATGTGCTACTACGTTCATAGTAACCATATTTATAATAGTCAGAAACTGGAAACAACACAGATGTTCCTCAATAGAGGAATGGATACAGAAAATGTGGTACATTTACATAGTGGAATACTACACAACCGTTAAAAACAATGACTTCATGAAATTCATAAGCAAATGGATGGAACTAGAAATTATCATCCTGAGTGATGTAACCCAGGTACAAAAGAACACACATGGTATGTACTCACTGGTAAGTGGATATTAGGAAAAGAGCTTGGAATACCCAAGATACAACTCATGGACCACATGAAGCTCAAGAGGAAGGAAGACCAAAGAGTGGATGCTTCAGTCCTAGTCAGAAGGGGGAACAAAATAATCAAGGGAAGTAGAGGGTGGGAGGGACTTGGGAGGAAGAGAGGAGGGGGAGGCGAAAAGAGGGGCAGAATCAAGTATGGGAGGAGATGGAGAAGATGTCAGGAAATTGAACAGAGGTGTGCAGCAATGGGGGATGGGGAACTGGGGGTGGCAACCAGAAAGTCCCAGATGCCAGGAAAGCAGGAGCCTCCCAGGACCCATGGGGATGGCATTAGCTGAAATACCCCACAAAGGGGAGGGAGAACCTGTGGAGACCATAACTAGAGGTTAGACATGGCCCCCAGTTGGGGATGGGGCCACCCACCCACCTCCAAAATTTTGAGCATTCTTTAAACTGGTTTTCTTTCTTTAGTAAGTTAACAATGTTCTTACATTCACTTTTCTTCCTATATAACTCTAAATAACTCTTGCTTATCTTTCATATTTACTCACAGAGATTCCCCCCTTAATCCCACAAAATCAGGTATGTATTGCAAACGCTTCCATAAAATTTATTTATCATAGAGTTTATCACAATTGCACTATATTAATCTTGTGAACACAGGTTTCATTTCTTTACATTTCACAGAGGCAGAGACCATGCCTTTGCTTACCACTAAAAGTATCACACAATGTTCAGTACTCATTACAATGACTACTCCTAGTAAATAAAGGATGGATAAGGTCTGGGTAAAAAAAGAAAGAAATTAATTGAGGCACATCATAGAAGGCATCTGGTTGTATATAATACCACCTCAACTCAATGTTATAGACATATAATTATCTTGACACTTCAGTGTTTTTGAAAATTTAAATATCATACATAAAGATTTGGCCAATTTTACCAGGGACTAAACTTCTTTTGACTCAGCTGGAGCCCATTTTCCTTCCTCATCTTTTCAGCTGTAATTTCGGCATACATACATAGGGATTCTATGTAATTTGAGCTAACTTTTCACATAATAATGTCACCTCATCCACTTTTAATTCTCTAGCTGGAAATAGTTATGTAGAAACCATGGGATCTTGCATTAAAAAGTAAAAGACTGAATATCTGTATCACTGCAAAAAAAGCACTTTTATAAACTCACTGTCACATTTGCATTTACTCAAAGCATTGTCACTACTAATTATCAAGTACTCACCTTGTTTTGATGAAGTTAATCAAAGGCCAATTATTTTTGAAAGTGAATCTGCTATAATGTGATGTTGAGGAACAAAGAACAAACCTTTGCCATTGGCTTTCTTTGTTGGGACAAGAGAAAAATGTATGATCAGGTCTACTAAAACTTCCTTTATTCTCTGCACATCATTTTGTAGACCAATATTAAGATCTTGATAAATCAAGTAATTTTTTTCCTTGCTCACATCGTAGTCTGGGTTTTCTTGCTGTTAACAGACACCATGACCAAGGCAACTTTTATAAAGAACAATGTTTAATTGGGGCTGGCTTACTGGTTCTGGGGTTCAGTCCATTGTCATCATTGGCAAGAAGCATGGCAATGTCCAGTCAGGCATGGTGCTGGAGGAGCTGAGAGTTCTACATGTTGTTCTGAAGGCAAACAGGAGAAAAATAGTTTCCAAGCAGCTAAGAAGAGGGTCTCAAAGCCCATCCCCACAGTGACATACTTTCTTCAAAAGGGCCACACCTACTTCAAGAAGCCAATCACTCCCTAGGCCAAGCATATTCAAACCACCACTCTTACCTATACAAATTATATGTGATTCTTTACCAAGGGGAAGTTTTTGTCATGCCTTCAACATAGAAGAGTATGGCTATACTAATTGGCATAAATTTTAGGAATGGAGTCTAACACTGAAGGTATACATGAAGCTATAAAAAAATTACATTCATTGTCATGTTTCTGATGTTTTCTGCTATTCCAAAGTTTTGCTGATGTACTCTGCTTATACTTTAAAAGGAGTTCACAGATTGGTAATGAAGTTCATAATTGAATACTTGCCTCCATAAAGAAGTGAGTTTTACCCCTTTGAGTTCAAAAGTTCTCAAACTTAGTCATTTAAATTTGTCTATCCAAATTCATTCATTCATTCATATTATCTATTTTTCTGTCATTAGTCATCTATTATCTCTCATCAGCCATCCAACACACACACACACACACACACACACACACACACACAGAGAGAGAGAGAGAGAGAGAGAGAGAGAGAGAGAAGCTTTTGTGTGTGTTATATTTTAGTTAGGTAAGCACAATATCACTGACCTGTATTCTTTGGATTTTAAAGTGATACATTTCAAACCTAAGCAATATGGATTCAGAATCTATGTGGTTAATCATAACATCTTAGAACAAACAGGCATCAAATATAAATGAAATATGAATTTACAGGAGGAAGAATGAGCTACAGTGTTGTCAGTAACTTAAAGATACGCCACATTATTTGGACAATACTAAGGGAGTCATGTAGAGATTTGGGTTGAGTCTCAGGGGAAAACAAGAGTTTGTTTCCTTAGCAATGTTTTCTATGCACATCTCTCATTCAGAAAACTAGAGGAGCTTCTGGTTTCTGCCTGCAACTGGAGCTGATCTGGTCCCAGAGCCCTCTGTACCTTAATCTGGTGAGGGAGAGAGCTGGACTCTCAGAAGTGCAGACAATCTTGAGAGCTCAGGGGAGACCACCACTTCTGCTCACATTCCTGGCCCAAGTGGAACCTACCTAGAGCCCTCTGTACACAAGAACCTAGAAGCAGTCAGGAACAGGATCTTTCCAGTCTCTGCCTGCGCCAAGAGCTGAAAGCCAGTCTCCAGGAGCTCTGACACACCTGAGAGCAGAGGTAAGACCTTCACGTTTGCTCTGAGGGACCCTCCTGGAGCCCTCAGGACAAAGGAACCTAGAAGTAGTGTGGGACAGGACCTTTCCAGTTTCTACAAGCACCCAGAGCTGACCCAGTCCTACAGCTCTCTAGAACTCTCTCCAGATCTGACTGAAAGAAAACAGATTTACAGGAGGGCTGACACACAGGCTTATAGGAGGGTCAAGTCACTGTCAGAGACAGCAAGACCAGCTAACACCAGAGTTAACCAGATGGAGAGAGGCAAGAGCAAGAACCTAAGCAAAAGAAACAAAGGCCACTTGGCATTATCAAAACTCAGCACCCCCACCACAGCAAGCCCTGGATACCCCAACACACTGGAAAAGCAAAATTTGGATCTAAAACCACAACTCATGATGATGTTAGAGGGCTTTAAGAAGGACATAGATAACTCCTTTAAAGAAATACAGGGCAACACAGGTAAACAAGTAGAAGCCCTTAAAGAGGAAACACAAAAATCCCTTAAGGAATTATAGGAAAACACAACCAAACAGGTGAAAAACTTGAACAAAACCACATAGGATCTAAAAATGGAAATAGAAACAATAATAAAAATCACAAAGGAAGACAACACTGGAGATAGAAAACCTAGGAAAGAGATCAGGAGTCATAGATGCAAGCATCGAAGACAGAATACAAGAGATAGAAGAGAGAATCTCAGGGGCAGAAGATACCATAGAAAACATTGACACAACTATCAAAAATAATGTAGAACACAAACAGCTCCTAGCTCAAGACATCCAGGAAATCCAGGACACAATAAGAAGATCAAACCTAAGGATAATAGGCATAGATGAGAGCAAAGATTCCCAACTTGAAGGGCCAGAAAATATCTTCAACAAAATTATAGAAGAAAACTTCCTAACCTAAAGGAAGAGATGAGCATGAACATATAAGAAGCCTAGAGAACTCCAAATAGATTGGACAAGAAAAGAAATTCCTCCTGTCACATAATAGTAAAAACACCAAATGCACAAAACAAAGAAAGAATATTAAAAGCAGTAAGGGAAAAACGTAAGTAACATATAGAGGCAGACCTATCAGATTCACACCAGACTTCTCACCAGAGACTATGAAAGCCAGAAGATCCTGGACAGATGTCATACAGACCCTAAGAGAACAAAAATGCCAGCCCAAGCTATAATATTCAGCAAAACCGTTAATTACCATAGGTGGAAGAAAGAAGATATCCCACAACACAAACAAATTTACATGATATCTTTCTACAATCCAGCCCTACCAAGGATAATAGATGGAAAACTCCAACACAAGGATGGAAGTAAACACTGGAAAAAGCAAGAGAGTAATCTAATTTCAACTAACCCAGAAGAAGATAGCCACACAAACATAATTCCACCTCTAACAACAAAAATAACAGGAAACAACAATGACTATTCCTTAATATCTCTTAACATCAATAGAATCAATTCCCCAATAAAAAAGACATAGACTAACAGACTGGATATGTAAAGAGGACCCAGTATTTTGCTGCATATTGGAAACACACCTCAGTGACAAAGACAGATACTACCTCAGAGTAAAAGGCTGGAAAACAATTTTCCAAGCAAATGGTCCCAAGAAACAAGCTGGAGTAGCCATTCTGATATCGAATAAAATTGACTCTCGACCAAAAGTTATCAAAAAAGATAAGGAAGGAAATTTCATATTCACCCAAAGAAATATCCACCAAGATAAACTTTCAATCCGGAATAACTATGCTACAAATGCAACGACAACTACATTCATAAAAGCAACCTTCCTAAAGCTCTAAGTGCACATTCCAAACTCACACAATAATAGTGGGAGTCCTCAACATCCATCATGGACAGATCATGGAAAGAAACTAACAGAGACACAGAGAAATAAGCAAAAGTTATGAACCAAATTGATTTAACAGATATTTATATATTTAACATTTCATCCTAAAACAAAAGAATATACCTTATTCTCCACACCTCATGGTGCCTTCTCCAAAACTGACCACATGATTGGTCACAAAACAGGCCTCAACAGATACAAGAAAATTGAAATAATCCCATGCATCCTATCAGATCACCACGGATTAAGACTGGTTTTCAATAACAACAAAAATGGCAAAAAGCCCACCTACACATGCAAGCTGAACAAATCTCTACTCAACGATAACTTGGTCAAGGAAGAAATAAAGAAAAAAAAATTAAAGGCTTTTTAGAATTTAATGAAAATGAAAGCACAGCATACCGAAACTTATTACAGCACAATGAAAGCAGTGCTAAGAGGAAAATTCATAGCTCTGAGTGCCTCCAAAAAGAAAATGGAAAGCATACACCAACAGCTTGACAGCACACCTAAAAGCTCTAGACAAAAAGAAGCAAATACACCGAAGAAGACTAGAAGTCACAAAAGAATAAAATTCAGGGCTGAAATCAACCAGGTAGAAACACAAAGAACTATACAAAGAATCAACAAAACCAGGAGCTGATTCTTTGAGAAAATGAACAAGATAGATAAACCCTTAGCCAGACTAACCTGAAGGTACAAAGAGAGAGTATCCAAATGAACAAAATCAGAAATGAAAAGGCAGACGTAACAGAAACTGAGGAAATTCAAAAAGTTATCATATACTACTACAAAAGTCTATACTCAAAAAAAAAAAAGACAAAAACTGGAAAATCTGGATGAAATGGACAACTTTCTAGACAGATACCAGCTACCAAAGTTAAATCAGGATCAGATAAACCATCTAAACAGTTCCATAACTACTAAGGAAAAGGAAGCAGTCACTAAAAGTCTCCCAACCAAAAAAAAAAAATTATCAGGACCAGTTGGGTTTAGTGCAGAATTCTATAAACCTTTATAGAAGATCTAACACCAATACTGTCCAAACTATTCCACAAAATAGAAACGGGATGAACACTACACAATTTCTTCTATGAAGCCACAATTACACGTATACCTAAACCACACAAAGACACAATGAAGAAAGAGAACTTCAGATCAATTTCCTTTATAAATATCAATGAAAAAATACTCAATAAAATTCTTGCAAACTAGACTGGTAAAACCATTCTGGAAATCAGTCTGGAGGTTCCTCAGAAAATTGGACATTGAACTACCTGAGGACCCAGCTATACCTCTCTTGGGCATATACCCAAAAGATACCCCAACATATAAAAAGACACGTGCTCCACTATGTTCATAGCAGCCTTATTTATAATAGCCAGAAGCTGGAAAGAACCCAGATGCCCTTCAACAGAGGAATGGATACAGAAAATGTGGTCCATCTACACAATGGAATATTACTCAGCTATCAAAAACAATGCCTTTATGAAATTCATAGGCAAATGGTTGGAACTGGAAAATATCATCCTGAGTGAGGTAACCCAATCACAGAAAAACACACATGGTATGCATTCATTAATAAGTGGGTATTAGCACAAATGCTTGAATTACCCTAGATGCTTAGAACACATGAAACTCAAGACAGATGATCAAAAGGTGAACGCTTCACTCCTTCTTTAAAAGGGGAACAAGAATACCCTTGGCAGGGAATAGAGAGGCAAAGATTAAAACAGAGGCAGAAGGAACACCCATTCAGAGCCTGCCCCACATGTGGCCCATGCATATACAGCCACCCAATTAGACAAGATGGATGAAGCAAAGAAGTGCAGGCCGACAGGAGCCGGATGTAGAATTCTCCTGAGAGACACAGCCAGAATACAGCAAATACAGAGGCGAATGCCAGCAGCAAACCACTGAACTGAGAACGGGACCCCCGTTGAAGGAATCAGAGAAAGAACTGGAAGAGCTTGAAGGGGCTCGAGACCCCTTATGAACAACAATGCCAAGCAACCAGAGCTTCCAGGGACTAAGCCATTACCTAAAGACTATACATGGACTGACCCTGGACTCTGACCTCATAGGCAGCAATGAATATCCTAGTAAGAGCACCAGTGGAAGGGGAAGCCCTGGGTCCTGCCAAGACTGAACCCCCAGTGAACTAGACTGTTGGGGGAGGGCGACAATGGGGGGAGGGTGGGGAGAACACCCATAAAGAAGGGGAGGGGGAGGATTAGGGGGATGTTTGCCCGGAAACCAGGAAAGGGAATAACATTCGAAATGTAAATAAGAAATACTCAAGTTAATAAAAAAAATAAAATAAAATAAATTCTTGCAAACTGAGTCCAAGAATACATTAAAAAAATCATCCATCATGATCAAGGAGGCTTCATCCCAGGGATGCAGGGATGGTTCAATATATGCAAATCCATCAAAAATAATCCACTATATAAACAAACTCAAAGAAAAAAACCACATGATCATCTCATTAGATCCTGAGAAAGCATTTGACAAAATTCAACACCCCTTCATGATAAAATCATGGAAAGATCAGGAATTCAAGGCCCATACATATATATATACACACACACACACACACACACACACATATATATATATATATATATATATATATATATATATATATATATATATATATATATATAACAAGACACATGCTCCTATATGTTCATAGCAGCCCTATTTATAATAGCCAGAAGCTAGCAAAAAACCCAGATGCCCTTCAACAGAGGAATGGATACAGAAAATGTGGTACATCTACACAATGGAGTACTACTCAGCTATCAAAAACAATGACTTAATGAACTTCATAAGCAAATGGAATAAACTAGAAAATATCATCCTGAGTGAGGTAACCCAATCACAAAAAACACACATGGTATGCATTCACTGATTAGTGGATATTAGCTCAAAGCTGAGATTACCCAAGATACAATCCACAGACCACATGAAGCTCAAGAAGGACAACCAAAGTGCAGATGCTTCAGTCCTTCTTAGAAGGGGGAACAAAAATAATAATTGGAGGAGATATGGAGTCAAAGCTTGGAGCAGAGACTGAAGGAATGACCATCCAGAGTCTGCCCCAACCTGGGGATCCAGTCCGTATACACACAACCACCAAACCCAGACACTATTGCTGATGCCAAGAAGTGCAAGATGACAGGAGCCTGACATAGCTGTCTCCTGAGAGGCTCTGCCAGAGCATGACAAACACAGAGGTGAATGCTAGCAGCAAACCACTGAACTGAGAATGGGGTCCCCATTGGAGGAGTTAGAGAAATGATTGAAGGAGCTGAAGGGTTGCAAACCCCATAAGAACCACAATACCAACCAACCAGAGCTCCCAGGGACTAAACCACCATCCAGAGTACACATGGGGGGGGGGACCCATGGCTCCAGCTGCATATGTAGCAGAGGATGGCCTTGTTGGGCACTAAAGGGAGGAGAAGCCCTTGGTCCTGCCAAGGCTGGACGTCCCCCGCCCCCTGCCCAGTGTAGGGCAATGTCAGGGCATGGAGGAGGTAAGGGGTGAGTGGTTGGGTGGGGGAAAGGATATAACATTTGAAATGTAAATAAAAAAAATCCAATTTAAAAAAAGAGCGAAAACTTGAGGAAAAAAAGTTGGTTTATTCCAGTTAGAAATGTTCTTTGTTCTTTCCTCCTAAATGATAATAGTACATAAAACAAAGCAACAAAAATCCTTCTTGTCTTCATCAATATATGGATTATAATAATGTGTACGTACACATATAATAGTTTATTTGTTCTACGACATTCAGACATCACCAAATACCGTCTTAGATTTATTTTCTTCTCTGAAGAGTCTTGAGAAACAGAATGTGAAAGCAACAACTTTGTGAAGTGGCTCTAGAATATTCCCATTTAATGATAACAACTATACTAACAAGATATGGGTTTCGGTAGAATGAACAGCCCCATAACTGTTAATGCTGAAAGGAAAATATTATCAATGCCTTAGCAGAAGAAAATCTCTCAAGAGTCAAGTAGTTGCCTGAGGGTCAGAGCCAGAACTTATTTCCTCCTTTGGCTGATTCCCCAATCTGGGCTGTTTTCATTAAGGTTAGTTGCTTCCCAGTAACTGTGTCCTAAATCACTTAACTATTTTTTTTCTTTATTAACTTG
>NC_046165.1:45921925-45945061 GCF_011064425.1 Rattus rattus
TCAGTGTGCTTCGTTCAGTTACGTATTGCTCCTCCTCTGCTTCTGGAAGGATGGTGCTCATCCTCCTCAGACATCCCCTTTCTTCACATGGCTCTAGACTTGGTGTAGATGCTGGCTCAAACCCGGACCCTGGTCCACTGGTGGCTTCTCTGTGTTCAGCTACATAGTCAGGAACTGCCTGTTTTTGAAGAGCTTGCCTGCTTAAACCAGACAAACTCCTGTTGTCTCTGCATTGGAGGCACCATCAAGAGTTTTTTCTGAGGATAAACTTACAGGTAAATGGACAAGAGCTCTTGTCTGAAGAACTTTGCTGATTGAGGGAAGGCGATAATGCATCAGGTGTTAGGGAGCATCAGTCGAATCTAATTCTGTCAAGACAAGTTCAGTGCAGGGCTCTTGGTGGTCATCTATAGGGGCATTGTTCAGCACTCAAAAAAATATTACAGGCCTCAATAATATCAAGAGCCAACTTATGGTATACAAGTTAGCTCCAGAATCACAAAACACCTGACAGAAAATCCCTTTCTCTTCAAAATAAAATCTAAAGTTCAAGGAAATAATCGGAGTTTCTGACTCAGGAATAACATGTTAAACATTTGGCATTCACCCTTGAGTTTGCCTCTGCCGAAAACTTCTCCTTGAATGGCTCCACCTATTAAGTATCCCTTCTATTAAGCAAGCAAACAGAGAAAGGCTAGCAAACCAAAGAAATTAAATATGTCTTCTGCCTCTAACTTTATAATTCAGACCCATCCTGTTTCTTCCTGTGTCTCCTGCTTCTACTTTTTGTGTCTCCAATCTTGGAATTTTTTCCATAACTGCAAGTCTTGACAGCAACCCTCTTTTGTTTCTTTAGTCTTTTTAGAAATCAATTTGATCTTTCTTAGCTCAGTGCGTCATCCTGGTCTCCCCTCTTCCTCAGCTCGGAAAAAAAAAAAAAGAAAAAGACAACAGGGGCCAACAAAGAGATGTACCACTAAAATTCACCGCTGAAGTGGAGCTTTGAAATGGTAGACTTTTTGGTTCTTTGAGATCATTTCAATGGCTCCCCAAACTTTCCTTTAATTCAGCTCTCAGGTGGAAACTGAGAACATCTGGGTTCTATAGCTGTATGAAACCTTTAACTCCTGGGTTACAAGGTACCAGGTTTTCTTAATGCGTGTTACAAACAAAAAACAAAGGTCATCCTGATTCTGTCTTCGGATCAAACCGGTATTGAGCAAAAGCCTGTTGATTTGACCAATCCCTGTTACAAGCCACTCAAGCGTTCCCCAATTGTCTGTTTATCCCTCAATCCACCTCAAGGGAGTCTCTTTGGCCCCCAAAGGAAGAGATGCAACCTTTCCGTGCCAGTGCTCTATTTACATCATCCAGGTTCTTTTCTCCCTGAACGACCAGACAAGCCCTCGGTCTGTTTCCTTCCCTATTGCAACATTGAAATTTCCATCATCAGGTTTAGCTTCTCATAGATGTTTCCTCCACCCAAATAAGTCCCCACCCACAAAGTGTTCACATTATTTCAGTCAACAAATCTGCCCCACTGATAGCTTTTTAGAGCAAAAAAAAGTTTCTGAAAAAAGTCTTTGGTTTTCAGTCATGGGTATCATCCTTAGTGGTTTTTTCCAATCCTATCTTTCCTTTGTTTATCCCCATTCTTTGTTTCAAAATCTTTGCAGCCTCTCTATGGCAGCCCTTGAATGTGGGCGTCAAAATTAAACTTGATCAAAACGGAAGGCACAATTGGTAAATGATTTTGTTCAAACAATCTTTTTTGGACAGGATTAAATACCTTGCGACATTACAAGTCAATAGCGTACTTCACCTCTGCTGGATTCTTTTCAAGATCTGGAGGTTACCTTCTGGGCCTCTCCCAAAGTTGGGATAAACTTACAACATGGAACCGTGGGTGATTAAAACTAGTCATTTAATTGACTTTAGAACCACCCCCCCTTCAGTTGTCCCCTTACAGCCATGTTTGAATCAAATGCTCCACAGCTCTGAAACATGATGGAAATAGATGAGATGGGCACCTTTGAAATATTGGTAGGAATACTGGATGCAGTGGTATACTTTGTGAAATTACAGACATTAATTGTTTGTGTCAAAAGTCCTCTCAGATCTTCAAAAGTTCTAGACCTTCCCTAGCACAGTCAATCCCTTCCCTCTTCAATAATTCCTTCTACTTTACCATTATAATTTTTTTTGATCTAGAACATTAACCAATTATGGAAGCTTTTAAAATTCCACTTACTACAAAAGTGCCAAACAATTCTTTTTCTCCACTTAAACATGTTACGAAAGAAAAATTTCCTCACAATTTCCAGATTCTGTCTCTCTGAAACGGTCAAGCTCCAAAGCCATTATTGTGACTGTTAGTCCATGTGAATGAAGACATTTGACCTCAATGTGGGGTTAACAAATGACTGATTTTTCCCCCTTTTCCTAGCTCATCTTCACTTTCTCTTTAAAACATTCTTCTATCTGAAATATTTACAGTCTTTGGGATTTTGGCAGCCCTTGAAAGCACACATACACTTTATCAAAAACCACAATTACACACAAACAAATCACATACAGGATTACAAATACACACACAGACACACACACACACAAACATGCACATACACACAGAAAATTTAGCTCTGGTCCTGCTCCCAAAATACGGGATACACACAAACCACATTGTCTACACACAAAAACACACACATGTATTACAAACAATTTATTCACACAAACATACACATATACATTAAACACACAAATACAGTAGACAGACATACTGGATGACAGTGACAGTACTGGAATTTATCCAGAGCCACTTGATTAATTATTTGTGTCATCTTTCTTAAGAACAATTCAAACAATTCTTTTCAAACCCTCCTGAAGAACAACTACACCTGAAAATCCTTCCATCATAATAATTCCGGGGAGGGAAGGGTTTTTTCACTCCCTAGAACTTAGTACAGTCTGTTTTAGAAATAGGTCCAGGAACCAGTGCGGCTTCTTTTCTCCTTTCAGGAAAGGAAGAAGAGACAACAGAAATGCTGAATTTGGTTTGCTCTCTCTCTGCTCTTTATGACTCCTCTGCCATTATGTCACTGTCAGGGTCACCTTGAGGCTGACCTCAATGTGGGGATTAACTCAAATCCCATCAATTTTCACAAAAAAAAAATTCCTTTTCATCAAGTTTTAGGGCCAGTCTTTGGGATTTTTTAAGCTGAGGGCTCAAATCACACAGGTCAACCTGACAATAAAACTAGCAGAGACCACAAACACACATTCATTGCACCCACAAACATAGACTAAGTCATTGGAATAAACTTGGCTACTGAAGCTTCACTGGATGAAACATAAACATGTGATAACGTTAGAGACAGTGAGAGAGACAGTGCCAAGACAACGGTTTTGTTCTCAGATCCACGGATGAGGAAACAACAAATAACATCTTTCTAAAGTGAAAAAATAAGCAAGACTCAAACAAAAGTGAAGAACAAATTTTAGTAACAAGATAAACAAATATCAGGGTGTGCATTTAGGACGAGAAAGGTTATTGTGACCCTGGGTACCAGTGTGGGCAGAACTCCAGGCAGGACTGTGTGTGCAGGAAAGGAAGAGGGCAATGAAAATGGAGTTGAGTTGCTATCCATGACCTAATCAGCAGTCTCTTCTCCTGTACAACCCAGGGCCACCTTCAAGGAGATCCACTACTTGTAATTCATCCATCAATATAATCAACCATCTAAAACAATGTTTTGATTAATTTGAGGTTTTGGGTTTAGAGATACCGTGGGATTTATTCATAGTTTCTTCCCCTGTTGACTCTTCTGTTTCAGACTTGAGTCAAACTGATAATAATGAAACTGGTGGACCCCTTCACCGATTCACATCATTCAATGAGGCTACCATGTGTGCAATAGACAAGTCATTGGAATAAACTTGGCCGATCACTGGATGAATGGCTCACCAAAGTAAATCCAAATATTCACCCCATCTCGGTTTGGGTCTTGTTTTGTTCTCAGAAAACGGATGGTTAATCCCCCGGAAAATGTTAGTTGTGAAGGTGATTAGGTCAAAGGTAGTCGACCATTAGGAAATTGAAAGTTTTAGTAAAGGCTGTGTGGAAAAAGGCATTTAAATTGAGAAAGTGTTGTGCTGTGTGTGTGTGTGTGTGTGTGTGTGTGTGTGACAACATTACAGGTGAACTCCTTCGTTGCAGGATGAAGATGGCTTCTGCTGGATTTAAACCTGAATCAAGAATCAAACAATCCCATTTATAGACTTGTAAATTTAAAAGCACATTCAATATAAAAATGGGTCTAAAACAAAATGTTTTTGATTAAATTGGGGTCATATGGTTTAGAGATAGCAAAGCTGGCAGAAAGGACTAGGATTTTGCTGACTCCAGCAAGATCTTTGCTGTTTTAAGACGATACTGGTCTTTGGATATTGCACAAGGCTTTGGTGTCTGATGCCTCATTTAGCTTGGACCCGAATTCATGTCATTCCTTGAGGGACAAGGCCATTATGACGGGGATAAGATCTTGAGAAATATGACATGGAAAGATGCATTGAGCTATAGATATCAAATATGAATCCTCATCTTTGGTTTGGATGTGTTTGAAAACTGCCTGGAGTCAGTTGATGTCATCAGTAACCATCAAGAGTTTGTCCACTATTACAGAGGACCCAGGAAAACCTGATCTTGGAAGATCCTTTGCCTTCAAGAGATGGAGACTTCTCTAGCAGCACTGGGCAACCCATCTAGATCAGTAAAGACATCCCTAGTCAGATCAGTGGTTCTTAAACCTTGGTTACCCCCTTTGGGAGCAAAAGGCCCTTACACATGGGTCACCTATAATATATCTGTATATCAGACATTTACATTACAATTATAACTCTATTCTGTAAAATTAGAGTTATAGTAGCAATCAGAAATAATTTTACAATTTAATTGAGCTGTATTAAAAGTTTACATATGGGAAAGGTTGAAAGCTTTTCTGGACCCCTCTAAAATATGCCTGTCGTTATGGACTGGAGGTAAAATCCCTTTTATTCAATCTGGCAAATCCAGAAAAACCAAAACACCACCAAAAGAATATGAAGGATAAAGAGCCACTGTACCCACAGTGTCAGGATTGTTGACATCTTAGACAATTGAGGTCAAAATGGAAATCACGTCACCAGAACATCCCCCTAAATGGCAGCAGGAAAAACTGGGTTTCTCGTGGTGGCACAAGAAAAACCATTCAGGGATTGTCATCAAGGCAATTAAAGCCCAGGATTCAACGTTGTCCATTAAAACTTCCAAAAACAAAAGTAAACACACATAATCTTTGTGAGGTAATACAAAACAACAAGAAAATTGAATAGGAACTCTGAATTATAACAAACACTAAAGTACGAATTAAAGACATTTCGAGCAAGATGAAAAATAAGTGGGTTAGAGCAGGAGAAGGGGCTGGGAGATGGTTCGCCTGGCTTGGGAACACTGTTTGCTCTTGAAGAGGACCAGACTGAAAGTCTGATGAAATCTTTGGTCAACACCCCACACACACATATACACACACATGAACTAGATACAGATTAGAATTTAAAAAATTTAAGGAAGAACCCAGTTGCTAATCCCAGTACATAGAAACAAGCTGATTCTGTGAGTTCAATGCCTGGTTTATCAATGACGATGAGTTTCAGGCCAACCCTCCATACATATTAAAATCCAAGTGTCCCAAAATAAAACAGGAAAAGTGTTTATATTTATTTCTGATAATTTACAACAACAGAGAACTATTTCTGAAAAAGAACTTATTGTTGAGAGAATCAGTGGGCTGGAAGGAGCCCCAATTTTTTGTGTCACTACTCCCATCTCTGGCCTCAGCAGGAAGCAAGAATGGGTACAGCTGAAAAGGAAGCAGAGGCGATTATGGTGGGAGCTGTGGACATGGATCATGTTAATAGCAACAGAAGAAGGCAGAAAACCAGGTGGATGGGGATGGCACACCAGCTAATGTCTCTGAATGTCAGTCCCTACTAGCACCAGGATGTTCTTTTCCTTCAAGTCCCCTGGACTATTCAGACACTCCAAAAACCCACAGAACAAATAATGTGGTAAATGCCTAAGAAAAAAGATGTCTTGTGGGACATATTTGTTTATACATTTCATGTGGCCAAGCTGGCCTCAAAACACTATACTTTTGGAAGAATTTGAATTCTGGTTCTCCTCCTAGTATTAGGACTATGGGCATGTACCACACAGGCTCATGAGGGACTGGGTGGAGCCCAGGCTGTGTGAGAGCATAGCCACTCTGTCACTGAGCTGCATCTCCATCCCCTCAGGATGTGTTCTGCTAATACAACAATAAAAATAAAATAGGAATTCTAATGAGAGACAACAGAGTTTTAGTCAGGAAACATTGATTACACAGCCATTATTACATACTGTCAAGATATAATGAAACTATGTAGTAAGAAAAAAAAGAAGATAAAGGCTTACATCAATATATGCATGAGACATAACTATGAAGGTCCTAAGAGGAAACATTATTTACAACACTAATTCTTATGTTAGAAACAAAAACCAGCAACCTAAATTTTTATCTACAATAGAAAATAAGAAAATAATTAATTCATGAATAATAATTGTTAAAGGATTTAAAACACAAAAAATAAAGAATTAACAAAAAAAGCCAATGAAACACAATTGGTTTTTTTTCTTTTTGAAAAGCAGAATGGTATTTTTGTCTTCTCGTTAGACCCTAGAAAAAGAAAAATAAAGGTCCATTCTCTTTTGGAGATTTAAAAAAAAAAAAAAAAAATGCCTTGTTTTAGAGTTTGCAGAACACTGAATCTGGTACCTGAACAAAAATTTAAAAAAAAAAATTATTCATTGTTTAAAACCTTTTAAATGACAGTGTTTATATAACTTGTCTCTCGTATAATCTGTTTAATATCTGACAAGATTTCCCGGTTGCCATATGGAGATTATGCAGTGTTGAAATGGAAGCACAGCATTGTTTTCCCAACACAGACTCTGGTTGAGAACATCATTGTTTTTATCACGAGGAATTTAGCACAAGATCCAAGCCCAGTCTCTCGAGCTTTGTTCCATCTTAGAACCATTTTTCTTCAGACAGCCACTTCAGCTGTGTCATATTTTTCTGCAAAGATCGGGAAACAAGACTTGTTTGCTGCACTGTTTGCTTTGCGTGCTGCATGAGAGATCCTGGACCATCAGACATGATGAAAGTTCTCTACCCACAAACTAAGAACTGGTGTGAGGAATTAGGAGAGACAGAAATCAAAGGGAAAAAAAACCTGTTGATTGGAAGAGTCATGTAAGTAGGCCAAGCTGACCTTGGACTTTATATATATGGTTTACCTTGGACTTACTATGTAGCCAAGGCTGGCCATGGACTTACACTGTAACCCAGGCTGGCCTTGGAATTATGATGTAGCCCAGGCTGTCTTTGGACTTACTATGTAGCCCATGCTGGATTTGAACTTGTGATCTTCGTGAGTATTGAGATTATAGGTATGCACTACCACACTCAGCTTTTAATCTGTTATTATAAGTGACTCAGCTGTGGCCCCTCGTTTGCCAGACTCCCTCAACATAAACCACAGCATCCACAATCACACACTAGGATAATCCCATTCTTTAACTCATCTGTTAAGGTAAGGCTTTACAGAACAGAGAATCAGCAGGGTCCTCCTCCTTATTAGAACACATTTTGTGGAGAGATTTGAGTGATTGTTTAGTGGGCCAGTCATTCTGTAACCAGGTTCTGATATTATGACCAATAAAAAAAAAATGAATAAGAAAACAAAAGTAAAGGAGATGGGCCCAAAATTAGGACTTGAACCTTAGGAGCGGAGATGGCTCACAGGTCTCAGGTAAATGATGGGTAGGCTTTGTGGTCCACATAGAATCCCAGTCCAGGGAGGCAGAGATAGGGCAGATCCCCAGAACCACAAGATGTCGAACTAGTCCATATTTGAACTCTGGGTTTTGACTGAAATGCTGTAGCTATGAATAAGGAAGAGAAAATGGATTAGTCCTACCATTGGCACATTTAATACATGCATGTATTACACACACACACACACACACACACACACACACAGACACTGACACACACAACACAACAAAAAAAAAACCTCAAGCTGTAATTGTTCATTAACCAGCTTAGTGGATGCTTCCTATTTTTCAGAAGATAGAGGCCATTGAGGAACCCAAATGGTTTCCTCCATGAGCAAGAGTATGGGTGTAGAACCGTCAATGGCCCCTAGGGAAAACCCAGGCCCTGTCTTTCTACATTACCTTCTTGTTGTACCGGTTTAATTTTCCTTGTTTTTTGCTTCCGTCCCCTCCTTCCTTATAACCCATTCTCTTCATAATCCCAACTGCCTTTTGAGAATACTCATTGGTCAATGTTTCTCCTAGACCCTGTAAGATATCCCTCTCCCAAAGGTTAAGAGGAAGAGAGAGGACATAATGAATGAACCTTCCTGATTGGCCGTCTGGAGCATGCCAGATCAAGCATTGTGAACTGATAGTGGGGCTGGCTTCATACCCTAGTCCTTGGAAGGAATGGGATGATTGAATGACAGGCCATGTCTTAGGCCACCAGCTGGAGGAGATAATACTCTTATCAGCCCCTGTATCTAAAATTCCCGTAAAACTCTTTCCTTCTATATTCAACTCTAAAGAGGGTCTGGAACTAAGGTCCATTATTAAATAGGCAGAATCAGTCCCGGAGGAGCCAAGCCTCGCTGTGTCTCTAGGCTCTGGAAGAAAAATGATCATGTTAACAGGATAATCAACTGAGCATCCTTGTCACCTGAGGGAGATGGAAAAAGCCTTGAGGGGCAAGGCAGAGGGCAGGCTCCCAAGTAATCTTGATCTATTATTCAGGGAAAAAAATAAGTCCCTTTAAGATTAAAGATGATTGAACCAAAATGAGGTCGACTTTCCCATGGGTAGGGGGCTTTTCTAGTCGGTGGGGACATGTTTTACATCTGTCTGTGGCATTAGCATGGGTGGGTGGTGGGAATAGGTCCACTCCTGCTGAGCCTTCAGTGGCTCGAGGACGTGGTGTCTGCTTGTTGTAGCTGGGGTCCCATATCTTTGGGGCCTGAGACTTGGAACTGGATACCAGATTTTTTGGAGCTTTTGCCTTCTTCTGCCTGGGTAAGTCCGGGCTGAATAAACCTCCCTCTGATATATCTCTAACTGAGGTGACATTCTGGCCCAGTGATAGCCTTTCCCACACTTGGTACACAGTCCTGGTACTCTCTCTTTGTGAGGGGCCTGGCAATCCCTTTTTAAGCGTCCTGGTTTGCCACAGTTATAGCAGACCTTTTTCCCCCAGTGCATGGCTTTTTTTTTTGGCCTGTGGGATGCAGCCACGATGCAGCATTAGTAAGTGGGCATCCATTTCCCAGCAAACTCTAGCCAGTCCTGGCACTTTGCTCTTTCAGGTGTAATGGCTGCTCTGTATTCCTGAAAAACTTGCTCATGAACCTTCTGGTTCCACCTAAAGGCATTGCTAGATTTCAGGGTCTCAAAGATCCTACCTTTGACTCTCTCATCCTAGCCACGAAGTCTGAGGATGGCTCCTGGGAGCCTTATCTGTTTTTGTTAGCTGTCCCCAGACTCTCCCTTCCTGGAAAGTGCCTTCCATACCTTAATGGCTTCAGCAGACATTTGAGCATATGCTTCCCAATTGTAATTTGCTTGATTATTGGCATACTGCTCTTGTCCTGTTAGCAGATCGGCCCTGTCCAATTTCTTTGATGGCCTTCAGCAGTGGCATTGACTTTGGCCTGCGCTTCGGAAGGCGATCATACACAAGGTAACTTCATTCCATATATGTACATATTGGGGATGTGCAGCCTTCCTGTTGTCTGCCAGTCTCCTGGAGTCTTGGCCAGAGTGGCAAGCCTCTCGACTTGAGATATAGTGAAATTGGCACCTACTCCGTGAATTACAGAGCAACTAGAGCAAGTTGTCTAATTTGGATATATATTCTACTGTCCGTTAACACCTCCTCCATCAATAGCCTGAAACACTAGAAATACCTCGGTATCTTTTTTTGTTCATCTTTAGTAAGGGAAGGAATCTGGGTGAAATCTTTTTTTTATATGAAGGTGGAGGGCTCTGGGGCTTATAGGCGGGAAACCGCATGGTTTCTACCTTTCCCTCTGTTTTTTACCCAAGCGGTTGGCTCATGGTTTCATCTGTGGTATCTTTTCTTCTTCTTTATGGCGGCTGCCTCATCTTTAAATCCTCTTCCTCAGAAGGCTAAAAGCTTGTCTGTGTCTGAACTATCTAGGCCCCAAAGCCTCTAACTTCTCTACCCGGATAATGAGCTTTTGTTAAAAGTTTTCTTCTCCTTCCCCCTGTTTCTCTCCAGGGCATCCTTTCCCCTATCTCTCGCTTCCTCGGATCCAAGGTCTTGGAAGGGCCTCTTTTTAAGTACACCTTTCCTTCTTAAGCTTCTAAATTTCACTTTGCTCTGCTTCTGAAATGCTGTCCCTGTCATCCTCCTCTAATGCCCTTTGTCCTGCTATTGCTGTTGGCAGCATTTCTCATCTTTAAACGATATCTGACTGTTCCTAGCGGCAGCTAGATCAAACAAAAGAAAAGAATGGCGCTTTAAAGGCAATAACAAAAGCTTCAACTGCACCTTCTAATGGGGAGAGATGAGAAGATCAAGACCAAATATACCTAACAGAGCTTACCTTCGTCCTGCAATTCTTAATCCTCTCTGGGAAGGGCATCTCTCAAGCGCCGATGATGGTGAGGGCATTTTTGGGTTTCAGCACCAAGTGTCAGCACTATTCTCTGCCAGCAAGAATGCCTTGGACAAGGATCCTTCTGCAGCAAGCGTTTACTTACAGCTCTCTTGAACAGGGACAGAGGTACCCAAGTGTTAGCCTTTTATAGACAGCAGTCTGAGGCTATACTAATTGTCCCTTCAGGGTTGGGCGGATCATGAGTTTATCTTATTAGCATGGTGCTGCTCCCTCATTGTATATTACCATCCAACTGATGCAGGTGCAAACCTGCTGTCGCGTACTGTTATTTCACCACAGGAGGGCGCCATACACCAATCAAACAATGGGTCAAAATAAACACTTCCTGTCTCTTTTTATTGGAATTTTATGTATTTCAAATTTCAAATGTAATCCCCTTTCTGCATCTCCTCTCTCATTCTCTCTCCCCTGCTTCAGTGATGGTGCTTTTCTTCCCACCCTCCCATCTCAACACCCTAGCATTCCCCCACATTGAAATGAGCCTTCACAGGACAAGGCTTCTCCTCCTATTGATGACGAACAATGCCATCGTCTGCCTATATATGTGGCTGGAACCATGGGACCTCCATGTGTACACTTAAGCAGTGGTTTAGTCTCTAGGAGCTCTGAGGTGAGGGGTCTCGTTGATTGACATTGTTGCTCTTGATAAGTTTTAACCCCCTTCAAGCTCCTCTAGTCCATTTTCAAATCCTCCTCCATTGGGGTCTGAGTGCTCAGTCTAATGATTTGCTGTAAGCATCCTCTACTGTATCCAGGAAGGCTCTGTGAACCTTTGAGGAAACATCCATATCAGACTCCTGTCAACAAGCCTCCCTGTCTTCGTTAAGTTTTTTGTTTTGTATTTGTCATAGCAACAAAAGAAGATAAATATGTCCCTCTTCATATCAGGGCCATGTGATTTAGGTCAGTGCTTCAATGGGCCTGTAGGGTTCTCTTGGCTCCAACCACAGAGCCTGGAATTTGGGACCAAAAAAGGACCCTGAAACGGACCTGGTGTGGCCATGGTCAACATAGACTCTTTATGATCTATTCTCTTTGTGAAGACAATCTTTAATGTCATTGATAAATAATCAGGAAATTACCATGTAACTATCGTAGAGTCTATTTTGTATACTTATGCTCAACGACCCTTGTTGGGGTCAGGGACACTGTGAGATAGAACATCTCAGTTCTATGGATCACCTTCATTGCATAACATCATAGGCCTTGGCCCACACTGGAATGCAGAGTGTAGCTCAATTATCTAGGGGTCTTCCTTTTTTCAGGTTGATTGTGTCTTGGGTCTGCGCTTGAACATGAAACAAAACCTATATATTTGGCAGAAAATGTGTAAACATGCATGACTTTTGATATACTTTCCAGTGAAATTTATGGGAAGGAAGCTTGTGATCAGGCACCGAACAAGCTAAATCCTAAATTCAAATTCTTTGCGTTGTCCTAATGTAACTGTGTGTGTGCAATTGGCAATAATGTGTGTGTGTGTGTGTGTGTGTGGGTGTGTTTGTATGTATGTGTTTACATGTTTCTGTGTATGCGCTGGGAAGGCAGAGGGGCACATCTCTTCGCTCAACTTCTCTTCTTTTGTTTTGGAATTGATCTCTTACTGAACCAAAAACTCTCATATTGATAGCTATCTGGGCATCTTACATGTTATCTCCTTTCCTGGTTCTCAATTTCCTCTCCCTTGGCCCCTATGAGGATACTTTTCCTCCTTTATCGTTCCACCTCCCAAGTTAGGTTTCATCATGGCATTCATCTGGTGAAGGAAGCAAACTAGAGTCACAGGTCCAGTGTGACAGAATCTTACCTTTAAATACAAATAAGTGTCTATACATTTCTGTTGTGGTATGGTGGCATCATGTCTAAACCTTTTCTATAAGAAATTGTCTTACTTAGGGTTTCTATTGTTGTAAGGAAACACTGACCAAAGTGCAAAGTTAGGGAGGGAAAAGGGTTTATTCAGCTTACACTTCTACATTGCTGCTCATCCTTAAAGGATGTTGGGACAGGACTCAAACAGGACAGGATCCTGGTGGCAGGAACTGAGGCAGGGGGCTATGGGTGGCACTGCTTACTGTCTTGTTCCTCATGTCTTGTAGCTTGCTTTCTTGTACGACTGGGACCACCAGCCTACCAAGATGGTGGCGCTCACAGTGGGTTGGACCCTCTCCCACCAATCACTGAGTAAATGCCCTGGCTGGATCTTATACATTTTCCTCAGTCTGAGACCCTCCTCTCCTAATGACTCTACAGCTATGTATCAGGTTCTGGCATAAAAATCAGTGGTGAGTTAGAGATGTGATTCCGTCATAGGAGTGTGGCACAGAAGTAGGAGGTGTGGCCTTGTGGGGAATTAAATGTTATGGCCTTTCTGGAGAAGTATATCACATTAGGGTTATGCTTTAACTACTCCCAGCTTCCTGTCCTGCTAAAGCGTTTCGCATAGCCTCACGTTCATGAGGAAATAGACTGAACTTCTTCTGACCCTGTAAGTCAGCTTCTTCTGCATTGAGGTTGTCTCACTGTAAAGATGCCTGTAGCAGCAGTGATGGTGTCTTTTGCAGCAGTGAAGCCTTCAGACAGAGCGAAACTAGTGTAAAACGCGATACTTAGCAGAGTAATCAACAATAGAAAGTATTTTCAAGTCACTGCAGTGAAAGCTTGTTCCTGAGAGAAAGAATTGTGAGCAGATGATTGAGTCCATGATAGGGTTGCCTACAAAGAAACTCTAGGAGTGGAGTTGTGGCTCAGGGTGACATGTAGTGCACAGCTGCAGGAGAGAGCTACATGGTGGGGAACTGCAAAGCATTTGAAAGTCACCTGCAAATGGCATGGGAAGAGCTTAACATCTGCCTGCATGGAGCTCATCGAGTTTCTGAGATAAGCTTACGTGTAGGTATAAAAGGCGAGGAACCTCCTGCTGAGATGGTCAAAGGGCCCTCAACAGGTGTGTGGAGGCAGTCCAGTCAAAGGAAGGCCAAGCAAGGCAAACCAATTGCAGGGCTTTGAGGTCATCTAGGGGCATTGAGCAGAGACCTCAAAAATATTACAGGATGCAATGGGGGCAAACAGTGCTCAGGAAGCTAAACACAGGATCCACACAACACCTGACAGAAGCTCATGGCATCCCTCATCTTCTCTTTGAAGTTACTTTTACTGATCATTCAAAATAATGGACTTTGCTTATGATGCTTTTCAATCAATATATATAAACTTGTTTGGCATTCACTTCTCTTGGTTATCTTAGTCAAATGTCCTCTGGGAAGCCTCACTAACATACCTTCTGGTGACCAAGCTTGGCTGTTCTTTAGGAACCAAAGAACAAATATGTCTGTGGCCCAAGTTCAACTCATTCTAGACCCTTTCTGTTCTTCCTTTTTGAGAACCTCCATCTTGGAATTCCTCAGATGGCTTCACCTTTTTGTTCTTTAGTCTCTTCCATCACCATCAAATTGATCTTTCTTCCCGTCATCCTGGTCTCTTCTCTTCATGTGGAGGTTGGATTTATTTCGAAGACTTTGGGGGCTACTGGATTCTTTGAAAGAGCACTTGGATTTAGTTCTTTAATGGCTGCAAAGCACCTTGAATTTCAGTTCCGTTGACAGCTATTCTCTTGTCTCTGTGGTCTCCTGTGATTCATGCCCTGCCCCCCACCCATAATTAAAAATAATAGATCTCTGGATGAGAAAACAGGTTTCTTTGGTTTAATTAGTCAAACAAACAGATCACCTCTGTTCTGAATCTACTTGGATCAGTTTGGCAGGTTTTAGCCTTTGGTTCTAGACCCCCTCCTGTTACCCCGCTCTTTCCCCACAACTGTCTGTTTATAACTCATTCTTCACACTCAAGTCTATCTATTTCTGGATCCTCTTCACTGCTTCCTAAACATCCATCTTTTCTTTCTCATGCCATCCCTGTCCTCTAAGACCCATCTCAGTTCTTTTCTCTCCCTAAAAGACCAACAAGCTCAGTCCTGTTTTTTTTTAGCCTATGTAACATTAAATTCCTGTTCACCATCTTGACCTTTCTGGCTTCTCTCGATGTTCATCACCACAGCCGTCTACTCCACCAAAGTGTTTGCACACAACAAATCCTCCACATTTTAATTTTCTAAAAGCAAAAAACAAATTCCAGTGGAAAAAAGATACTGGGGTTGTAAAGGCCATGGTATCTGACACACAGAAAAACAACATTTTCCCTTTCAAATCCTATAAATTATCCATCTCCGTTCCCCATTGCTTTGTGAATTTCAACTTAATGGATCTTTTCCCCCAGATGATAGAGAGTAGATGTGGATGTCGCCGATAACTTGATATAAGTATACGGAAAACTTGGCTGGAACTTAGTGAGCGACCTTGCCTATCTTGCGGACCCCTCGCCTCTGGTGTACTGCACATAGTGACCTATTAATCTGTGCCATCAGCGTCTGACTTCACCTCTGCTGGGTATCTCTGGAATAATACAGAGGTTACCTTCTGTAATCATCCAGGAGTTGGTAGATGTATAGGGACTGGATCTTTCTGGTAGGTGATGTAAAACCGGTCTTCATGGTTGGCACCTGGGCTGGAACCGCCCCACTCAGTTGTCCTTAGAGCCATATTTGCCCTCAAATGTATGCTCCACAGCTACATTACCATTGCACTTTGAGATGGGTGTCTTTGAGCTTGAGGAAAACACTACTTTGTGAGGAGGCAAGACCTTAAGATTTAAAATCCTCTCATTACGAAGTGAGTTCAAGTCCGTAGACACAGTCAATTCCGTCATACTTGACCAGATAGAGAGGGGTTTGTTGGCAGTTGATCTAAACGATGGCCTTCCATTGGGTGCTTGGGCTCATCACCTTTCCATCAATGAACAATTCTGCAGCCTAATATTCCCCAGGGGCCTGGGAAGCCTCCTCCTCCTCTGCTTCTGGAGGATGGTGTGCTCCAGCCCTCTCCTCCAAGGACATCCTCTTCTTCATGGCTCTAGACTTGTGTCAGGCCAGGTCACGGCACTCCTGGTCACTGTTTTTGACAGCTATCGTTCTGTGTTCAGGCTTCATACTTGCCCACTTAGCTGTTTTTGAAGAGCTTGCCTGCTTAAACCAGACACAATGCATTTGTCTCTGTCATAATGCCTGCAAAGAACAAAGAGGGAAGGAGCAATGGGCCAAAGGCCTTGTCTAAGAAACTTTGCCGCCAGTTGAGGGAAAGGCGATGGTAAGCAGGTTTGGCATCTCTGAATCTAATTCATCATAATCAGAAGTTCATGGGAGGCTGAACGTGATGGAGCCTCCTTTGATTCTAGGACTCAGAGGCAGAGCAGGCAGACCTCTGTGAAGATCAAGGCCAACATATGGTATACAGGGTTAGCTCAGAATAGCCAGCTACCCACAGAAAAACCCTTTCTCAAAATCAAAATCTAAGTTCAAAGGAAGCCAATCAAATGGTTCCCTGGCTCAAAATATATATTCAGACATTTCTTCAGCCCTATACTTTGCCTCAGAACTTCTCCTTGAATAAGCTGGGTCAGTGTGGGATTAAAGCCTCCTGTCCCTTTAAGCAAGAACAGGAAAATGTAAAAAGGCCAGAAGGGTGGCCACCTCTTCTGCCCTCTAACTATGACACGTGTAGCAGCATCCTGAAGCTTATCTGTCCAGTGACATAGCACGCAGTCACTGGATTTATATTGTGTCTCAGCCCGACCCTAGGTTTTATTCAAGGAGCTGCTGAGTCTTGACAGCAACAAGTCTTTTTGTCTAGGCAACAACAGTGATTTAGAAATAATATCTCCTGGGGTTGGGATTTAGCTCAGTGGTAGAGCACTTGCCTAGCAAGTACAAGGCCCTGGGATCGGTCCACAGCTCCGGAAAAAAAAAAAAAAAAAGAAAAAAAAAACAACATCAACAACAACAACAAAAGAAATAATAACTACTAAAATTTAAAGGCACAGAGTGAAGCTTTAGCATTTTAGTAGAAGTTTGAATTAGATATTGTTAGGAAAGGATAATAAACACCGGAGACTGAATAGCCTAGACCATCCCCCCAGCTCTCAAACGTGGAAGACATGAGAACATACAGTTACTCGCTGTACGAGGGAAACCTTTAGCTTTCTGGGCTACAAGGGTACCAGTCATCTTCATAAACGTATTTCCCAAAAGAAAATGTCCTAGTCTTCCAGATTCTGTCTTCTGAAACCGGTCAGGCACCAAAAGCCTGTTGAACAATTGTGGGGTTCAGGAGCAGAACTGGCTTTCACACACCGCTGTGAAGATAGAGAACCCACCTTCAAGGGAGTCTAGTGCCCCCAAGAGGAGGGATGCAACCTCAGCGGTGCTCTGTGACATCATCCAGGCTCTGCTTATGTCATAGAAGCCCTCTGGTGGTCCTTCCCTAGTTACATAAAACTTTATCATCTAGGTTTAGCTTCTCATGTACCTCCTGGAGACCCCAAAATAAAATTTCCCCAAATATTCTGATGTTTTCAGGTCAATCTGCCCAAGTAGCTCTTTTCATGCATTTGGTTTCTGAAAAGTCTTCTTTGGTTTCTGAGTCATCAACATCCTTGGTGGTTTTTCCCAGCTCCTATCTTTCCTTTGGTTATCTTTAAGCCATTCTTTGTATCAGAAATATTGCTAGCCTCTCTCTATATGGCAGCCCACCTGATAGCCAACCAAAATAAACTTTATCAAAAACCACAATTAGAGGAGGGCCATTTTTGTTCAAACAAATCTGGAATTTGACAGGATTAAATACCTTGCATTGAAGTCAATGGCAATCATGAATTATGGATTCTTTTCAAGCGAGAAAAATTAGGCTCCTGGGCTGCTCCCAAAAGAGGGATAAACTTGAATCAAACCCGATATTGACTAGTCATTTTAAATGACTTTAAAATTTACCAACACTTCTGACATTTACCAAGGAATTTATTAGATCAAATGCAGTGAAACATGATGAAATAGAATTAGAAATGGTAATTTTATTTTTTGAAATATTAGTAGACAGAATACTGGATGCAAGAAAGTATGGAATTTATCTGTAAATTACAGGGCACGATAATTGTTTGTCACTTGGTTATCAGATCCTCAAAGATTCTTCTTTTCAGAACCTCCCTAGCCCCATTTTTTCCTCTGACCATCGCCCTCTTAATAATTCCTTCTACTTTACCATTATAATTTTTTTTTAATGTCCAGGAACTTAACAATTATGACAGCTTTTTAAAATGGGTCCACTTTTCTAAGTGCACCGTCTTCTTTTTCTCCTTTTCTTAGTTTTAGCGCATTTTCCTCCACAATTTGAGTTTTACTCTCTCTCTGCTCTTATGACTCCTCTGCCATTATGTGATTGTTTGTCCCCGCTATGTGACTGACCTCCAATGTGGGGTTAATTCAAATGACATGATTTTTTTTCTCCTTTCATCTTCCTTCTCTAGGCACCTGCCAAGTTTTCAGTCTTTAGAATTTTTTAAGCCTGGAATCACACATACACACACACACACACACACACACACAAATACACACACACACACAAATGCACACAGACATGCACATACACACCAGAAACACTCATACAGAAACACCATTACCACATACATACCACACAAACACATGCACACATGCACACACACATGTACACACAAACACACACACAAACATACACATATACTGAAACACACAAATAGAAGACAAGAGAGACAGTGACAGAGACACGGAGGCCGACAGGCCCATGGGAAACATGTAGTAACATCTTTTCTAGAACAATAAACAGAGACAACTTTCAAAAAAGTAGAAAGAACAAGTAGGCAACAAGAAAAATAATCTCATCATAGCCTTCAACCCGAGGGGAAAAGTTTGTCTCCTCTTGGCTTCTAGGTACCAGTCTGTTACTAGGCCGAGTTGGGGCAGGAACTCAGGCAGGATTCTGGGAGGCAGGAAAGGAAGAAGAGACAACTTAGAAATGCTGATTATTTGATTGCTATCCATGACCTACTCAGCTTTCTCTCCTTCTCATACAACACAGAGCCACCTTCACAGGAGATAACACTACCAATAGTCTCATCCATCATAGCACAACAACCATCACAAAAAAAAAAACATTCCTTACAAATGTGGCCTAGGGCCAATCTGATGGAAGCAATTCTTCACGTGAGCTCAATCTTCCCAGTTGAGTCAAACTGACAATAAAAACTAACCAGGACCCCTTCACATCCATTCTAATTGCCACACTGTGTGCAATAGACAAGTCATTGGAATAAACTTGGCTGTCGATCACTGGATTGAATGGCTTAAAATGTGATAAACGATTGATGTGATTTTCATCTATGTGTAAAGAACAAAAGAGTTTTCATTCTCAGAAAACGGATGGAACTGTAAATAACAATGTTAAGTGAAACAAGCCAGACTCAAACAGATGAGTGGGAAATTGAGATTTTAGTAAGAGATACTAAATGAAAGTGTGCATTTAGGAAGAGGAAGGGGAGCAGCAGTGTGTGTGTGTGTGTGTGTGTGTGTGTGTGTGTGTGTGTGTGTGTGTGTGTGTGTGCAGGTGGAATTGGAGGTGAGTTGTGAGGATGAAGATGGCTAATGTACAGTATAAACCTGTACAAAGGTCACAAACAATCCACTGACTATAAATTTAAAAGCACATCAATATAAAATGAGTCTAAAACAATGTTTTTGATTAAATTGGGGTTTGTAGTTTAGAGATACCGTAAAATTTATTCATATTTTTCTGTCCCACATTGACTCTTGCTGTTTGAGACTTGATACTGGTGACTGGATATTTCAATCGGAGCTTTGGTGTCTGTACCCTCGTTCACCCAGAATTCATGTCATTCAGTGGGGCTACTACCATGGGAAGGAGTAGTTAGAGATCTTAAGGGTTTTTGACGTGATGGGAAGAATCTTGGCTTACCCCCACTATAGATATCCAAATATTCCACCCCTTTCTCTGGATTTGAATGTGTTTGCCCAAAATAATTTTTCTGAAGGTTAATCCCCAGTGGAATGTAGTTGTGAAGAATTGATTAGGTCAAGAGGATCGACCTACAAATAAAAGATCCATTAATAGTGCTATTGTGGAAAAAGGTTAAATTATGAAAAGGAGTTTGAAACCCCTCTTGCCTTCTATTATTGGATCCTTCTGTTGACAACTATTACACAGAACTCCTTCGTTACCGATGGTCTCTTCTTCTTGGATTTCAGCTACTGAATCAGAATCATAGAGAATCTGCATCTCATAGACTAGCAAATCAATTGCCATTCTGTTTGTCAATACAAAGCATGAACATGCCTCAATTGTGAGCAGCAGGGGTCATATGGAAAAGCAAAACTGTGGCAGAAAGGACTAGGATGTTAGTGCTGACTGAAAAGAACAAGATGGGTTCAAGGGTTAGCGTGTGTGCTCTTTTGAAAGAAGCACACAAGAGGAAGAGTGTGAATTGAAAGGTGCAACAGGGGAGGACTCAGACATCTACTGTTGGCGCCCAAGGGACAAGGGGCCATTAGGTAAGGGATAAAGATCGCTTCGAAATATAGCTTCAAAGCCACTGCGTAAAATTTAGCCAAGACCCTTTATAAATCTCATCTTTGAGGATGTTAAAAGAAAACTGCCTGGGGTCAGTTGATACATCAGTACCCATCAAAGTGTGTCCACTATTACAGAGGGATCAGGAAAAGCCTGATTTGGAAAGATCTTTGCCTTCCAAAGATGGAGACTTCTCCCTGGCAGCACTGGGCAGCCACTCCTAGATTAGTAAGGGCATCCCACTATTCTCAGACCAGTGGTTCTTAAACATGGATTGAGACACTTTGGGAGACAAAAAAGGCCCTTACAGGAGTCACCTATAATATATCTGTATGTCAGACATTTGACCACAATTCATAACTATAGCAAAATTAGAGGTTGTGATAGCAATGAAATAATTTTACAGTTGGTGGAGCTTTATTAAAGGTTATGAGGAAGGTTGAGAACGACTTTTTCTTGACCCCCCCTAAAATATGCCTGTCGTTATGGAATGGAAGTAAAAACCCTTTTATTCAATCTGGCAAAACCAGAAAAACCCAAACACCAACAAAAAATTATGAAGGATAAATAGCCACTGTACCCACAGTGTCAGGATTGTTGACATCTTAGACAAATGATGTCAAAATGGAAATCACGTCACACTATGAACATCCCCCTAAATGAAAAGCAGAGGAGAAAAACAAGTATCCACGTGGTGGCACCAAGAAAAAACCATTATTAGAATTATCATCAAGGCAATTAAAGCCAGGATTCAAGCATCGTCAATTAGAAACTTCCAAAACAAAGTAAACATAATCTTGGTGAGGTATTACAAAGAAACAAGAAAATTAGTGAATAGGAACTCAGTGAATTATAACAAACACTAAAATTTGAATTAAAAAGACATGTCTGAGCAAGATGAAAAAATGAATGGAGTTTAGAGCAGGGAGAAGGGGCTGGGGAGATGGTTCACTGCTGAGGAACACTGGGTGCTCTTGCAGAGGACCAGGGTTTCAGAGAATCTGATGAAATCTTTGGTCAACACCCCCCCACACATATATACACACACACATGCACACACACATACACACACAATAGATATAAATTTAAAAAAAAATTTAAAAGAAAGGACCAGGTATGCCCTTTAATCCCAGCACTCAAACCATTTGATCTCTGTGAGTTCAATGCCTGGTTTATACAGTGAGTTTCAGGCCAGCCCTACATACATATTAAAATCAGTGTCAAAATAAAACAGAAAAAGTGTTATATTTATTTCTGATAATGTAACAACAAACTATTTCTACAGAAAGAACTTATTGACAAGGAGAATCAGTGGGCTGGAAGGAGCCCCAATTTTTTTTGTCTTTCTCCATCTCAGCCTCAGCAGGAAGCACAGAATAGGTACAGCTAAAAAGGAAGCAGGGCGATTATGAAGTAGAAGCTATGGACATGGATCAATAATAACAGCAAGTCAGGCAGAAAAGCCAGCTAGGATGAGACTTCTACCAGCTAATCTCTGAATGTCAGTCCCTACCTAGCACCAGGAAGTTCTCTTCCTTCAAGTGCCCCTGGACTATTCAGACACTCAAAAACCACAGAACAAAAGTAGCAAATGCCTAAAAAGATGTCTTATGGGACATATTTTTATACTGGGTTTCATGTAGCCCAGGCTGGCCTCAAAACACTATGCACTGAAGGATGATTTTGAACTCCTGGTTCTCCTCTTGATAATGGGACTATGGGCATGTACCACCACACCAGGCTTATGAGGTACTGTAGGTGAGCCCAGAGCTGTTTGAGAATCACGTGAGCGCTCTGTGCACTGAGATGTATCTCCATCCCCTCAGGATGTGTTCTGCTAATACAATAAAAAATAAAATAGAATTCTTCCAATGAGAGAGACAGCAAGTTTTCCCAGTCAGAAACATTAAACACATGCACAAGTAGCCATATGTCAAGATATAATGAAACTGTAACAAGTGAAAAAAAGATAGGAAAACTTACTATCAATATGTGTGAGACATAACTGAAATTCTGGAAACTTTATTTACAACACTAATTATAGAAGTAGAAACAAAGACCAACAACTGTTTTTCCTGACAAAATAAGAAAATAATTAATTAATGAAAAATAATTTGCCAAAGGACTTTTAAAACACTAAAATAAGAAATTAACAAAAAAAAAGCCAATGAAACACAATTGGTTTTCTTTTTGAAAGCAAAGAATGGTATTTTGTCTTCTCGATTAGACCTAGAAAGAAAAATAAAAGGTCCATTCTCTTTGGAGATTTAAAAAAAAAAAAGAAAGAAATTGCCTTGTTTTAGAGTTTATGCAGAACACTGAATCTGGTACCACAGACAAAAATTTAAAAAAAAAATTATTCATTATTTAAAACCTTTTTAATGACAGTGTTTATAATCAACTTGTTTTTTATATTAATTGTTTAATATCAGAAAAGATTTCCAGGTTTCCCTATGTAAATTATGCAGTATTGAAATGGAAGCACAGCATTGTTTTTCCCAACACAGACTCCTGGTTGAGAACATCATTGTTTTTATCACGAGGAAATTAGCACAAGATCAAGCCCAGTCTCCTAGAAACTTTGTTCATCTTAGAACCATTTTCTTGAACAGCACTTCACTGTATCATATTTCCTGTAATTGTTAATTAACCAGCTTAGTGGATGCTTCCTATTTTTCAGAAGATAGAGGCCATTGAGGAACCCAAATGGTCTCCGCCATGAGCAAGAGTATGGGTGTAGGGGTGGGGGATTTGGCTCAGATGTAGAGCGCTTGCCTAGCAACCACAAGGCCCTGGGTTCGGTCCCCAGCTCCGA
>NC_046165.1:45945161-45956919 GCF_011064425.1 Rattus rattus
TGCTCTTCCAATGGGTTGCAACCCCCCTTCAGCTCCTCAGTCCATTTTAAATCCTCCTCCATTGGGGTCTGAGTGCTCAGTCTAATGATTTGCTGTAAACATCCTCTACTGTATCAGGAAGGCTCTGGCGGAGCCTTTCAGGAAACATCCATATCAGACTCCTGTCAACAAGCACTCCTGTCTTCGTTAAGTTTTTGTTTTGTATTTTGTCATAGCAACAAAAAGAAGAATAAATATGCTCCCTCTTCATATCAGGGCCATGTGATTAGAGTCAGTGCTTCAATGAGCCCTGTAGGGTTCTCTTGGCTCCAACCACAGAGCCTGGAGAGGACATGGACCCTGAAACGGACCTGGTGTGGCCATGGTCAACATAGACTCTTATGATCTATTCTCTTTGTGAGAACAATCTTCATGTCGTTGATAAATACAATCAGGAGAGTACCATGTAACTATGTAGAGTCTATTTTGTATACTTATGCTCAGCAGCCCTTGTTGGAGTCAGGGACACTGTGAGTGAATGGTAACATCTCAGTTCACGCCTTCCAGCCAGCATAACATCACAGGCCTTGGCCCTGGAATGAAAATTCTTAGCTCATTTATCTAGGCAGTCTTCCCCAGGTGTGCAGCTGTGTCTTGGCCCTGCGACTTTGGAACATGAATCAAAACCTATATGTTTGTGCAGAAATGTGTGACATGCATGACTTTTGATATACTTTTCCAAGTGAAATTTATGTAAGGAAACTTGTGATCAGACACCCGAAAGACAAGCTAAATCCTAAATTCAAATTCTTTGAGTTTTGTCCTAATGCAGCTGTGTGTGTGTGTGAGTGTGTGTGTGTGTGTGTGTGTGTGTGTGTGTGTTTATGTGTGTATGTGTTTACACATATTTCTGTGTATGTGCATGAGGAGAACAGAGGGAGACCCTGCACATCTCTTCATTCAACTTCCTCTTCTTTAGTTTTTGAGACAAAGTCTCTTACTGAACCCAAAACTCACTGTTTGGCTATCATAGGCATCACACACATGTTATCTCCTTTCCTGGTTCTCCCATTTCCCTCTCCCCTTGCTTCTATGAGGATGCTTTTCCTCCCACCCACTCCGTTCCACCCTCCCCAAGTTAGTTTTCATCATGGCATTCATCACAGTGAGAAGGAAGCAAACTAGAAAGTCACAGGTCAGTACATGAGCAAGTCTTACCTTTAAATAAAATAAAGTGTCTATACATTTCTATTTGTGGTTATGAGGTAAGCATCTGTGGCTCTACTAGACGCACTGTTTCTATAAGAAATTGTCTTACTTAGGGTTTCTATTGTTGTAAGGAAACACTGTGACCAAAGTGCAAGTTAGGGAGGAAAAGGTTTATTCAGCTTACACTTCTACATTGCTGCTCATCAGCAAAGGATGTTGGGACAGGAACTCAAACAGGACAGGATCCTGTTGGCAGGAACTGAGGCAGAGGCTATGGAGTGGCACTGCTTACTGCCTTGCTCCTCATGTCTTGCTTAGCTTGCTTTCTTGTACAACCCAGGACCACCAGCCTAGGAATGGTGACGCTCACAGTGGGTTGGACCCTCTCCCACCAATCACTGAGTAAATGCCCTACAGCTGGATCTTATGGAGGCATTTTCTCAACTGAGGAGCCCTCCTCTCTAATGACTCTAGCTTGTATCAAGTTGGCATAAAATCAGGGTGGTAGTTAGAATGTGATTGTCCCATGGGAAGTGTGGCACAAGTAGGAGGTGTGGCCTTGTGGGAGTAAATGTGGCCTTTCTGGAGGAAGTATATCACATTGGGGTTGATATGCTTCTTCTCCAACACCATGTCTGCCTAGACGTTTCCATGCTTCCTGCATTCATGAAAATAGACTGAACTTCTGACCCTGTAAGTCAACCCTAATTAAATGTTGTCCCTCATAAGATGCCTTGGTGATGGTGTCTTTTTGCAGCAATGAAGCCTTCAGACAACCAGCCAGTATAAAAACCCCCAAATAGCAGAATTAATCAACAATAGAAAGTATTTTCAAGTCCTGCAGTGAGAAACTTATTCTTGAGAGAAGAAACAGCAATGATTGAGTCCATGATAAGGTTGCCTACAAAAGAAACACTAGGAGTGTAGATGTGGCTCAGGGTGACCCCATGTAGTGCACAGGGGCTTCTCAGGAGGAGAGAGCTACATGGTCAGGAACTGCAAAGCATTTGAAAGTCACGGCAAATGGCATAGGAAAGAGCTCAGCACCTCTGCATTGGAGGCACCATCAAGAGTTTTCTGAGGATAAGCTTACATGTGAGTAAAGGCAGGGAACCTCCTGGGGCTAGATTAAAAAGGGCCCCTCAGGTGTGTAGGGCGATCCAGTCAAAAGGAGAGCCAGGCAAGACAAGCCAGTGCAGGAGCTCTTCGTGATCATCTAGGGGCATTGAGCAGAGACCTCAAAAATATTACAGGATGCAATAGGGGCAAACAGTGCTCAGGAAGCTAAACACAGGATCACATAACACCTGACAGAAGCTCATGGCATCCTCATCTTCTCTTTGAGATTTTTTTTTACTGATCATTCAAAATAATGGACTTTATGATACTTTCAGGAATCAATATATAAACTTAGTTTGGCATTCACTACTCTTGAGTTATCTTCGTCAAAATGTCCTCTGGGAAGCCTCCACCTAACATACACCTTCTATAGTGATGGCTTGGCTGTTCTTTAAGGAACCAAAGAGACAAATATGTCTGTGGCCCAAGTTCAACTCATTCTAGACCCTTTCTGTTCTTCCTGTGTCTCCTGCTTCACTTTTTGAGAACTCCATCTTGGAATTCCTTTGTCCCTCAGTGTCTGCTACACCCTCATGTGTTCTTTAGTCTTTCTTCCACATCACCATCAGTTTGATCTTTCTTACCATCATCCTGGTCTCTTCTCTTCCTTTGGAGGTTGGATTTATTTAAAAAGAAGACTTTAGGGGCCTGGAGAGATGACCACTGGATCAAAACTCATCTGCTTTGAAAAGAGCACTTGGATTTTGGTTCTTTGAGATCATTTCAATGGCTGCAAACACCTTTAATTCAGTTCAGGTGAACTGGCTATTCTTGTCTCTGTGTCTCCCTGTATTCATGCCCTGCCCCCACCCACATAATTAAAATAATAGATCTACAGATGAGAAACAGGTTTCTTTAGGTTTAGATTAGTCAAACAAAAACAGATCATCTCTGATTCTGAGTCTGCTTGGATCAGTTTATTGAGTTCCCTTTAGTTCTAAGACCCCTCCCTGTTACCCTGCCACTCTTTCCCCAACTGTCTGTTTATCCCTCAATCTTCACCTCAGAGAGTCTATCTATTTCTGGATCCTCTTCACTGCTTCCTAAACATCCATCTTTTCTTTCTCGTGCCATCCCTGCTCCTCTAAGCCCCATCTCCAGTTCTTTTCTCTCCCTAAAGACCAGACAAGCTCAGTCCTGTTTGTTTTAGCCTATGTAACATTAGAATTCCTGTTCACCATCTTGACCTTTCTGGCTTCCTCTCGATGTTCCATCCACCACAGCCCGTCTACACCACCAAAGTGTTCACACACAACAAATCACATCACACATTTTAATTTCTAGAGCAAAATCAAATTACACTGTAAAAGATATTGGGGTTATCAAAGGCCCTTGGGTATCTGACACACAGAAAAACAAACATTTTCCCGTCAATCCTATAAATTATCTATCTCCGTCCCCTGTACTTTGTGAATTTCAACTTAATGGATCTTTTCCACCAGATTAAAGAAGTAGATGTGGACGACGCCATCAAACTTGATGAAGTACACGGAAGGCTTGGCTAGAACTTGGTAAATGACCTTGCCCTTGCCGATCGATTTGGACCCATCGCCTCTGGTGTACTGCGCAAGTGAGCCTGTTAATCTGTTGCTGTCGCGTCTGACTTCACCTCTGCTGGATATCTCTGGAATAATCTGAGAGTTACCTTCTGTGTAATCATCAGGAGTTGGTAGATGTATAGGACTGGATCTTTCTGGTAGGTGATGTAAACCAGTCCTTCATGATTGGCACCTGGGCTAGAACCACCCCCTCAGTTGTCCTTAGAGCCATGTTTGCCTCAAATGTATGCTCCACAATCGGCCTACCATTGCGCCTTTGAGATAGTCTTTGACAGTACTACTTTGTGACAAGACCTTAAGATTTAAATCCTCTCCTTCGCAGTGAAGTTCAAGTCCGTAGACACAGTCAATTCCGTCATACTTGACCAGATAGAGAGAGATTTGTTGGCAGTTGATCTAGAGCGATGGCCTTCCATTGAGTGCAGGCTCATCACCTTCTTCCATCCGTGAACAATTCTGCAGCCCCAATATTCCCCAGGGCCTGGGAAAGCCTCCTCCTCCTCTGCTTCTGGAAGGATGGTGTGCTCATCCTCCTCGAGACATCCTCTTCTTCATGGCTCTAGACTTAGTGTGTGGTAAGTCCAGCACTCCTGGTCCACTGTTTGTGGCTGTCGTTCTGTGTTCGGAACTACTTGCCTTACATGGCCTGGGTTTTGAAAGGCTTGTCTACTTAAACCAGACATGCTGTTGTCTCTGTCATATTGGTGCCTGCAAGAACAAAGAGGGAAGGCAATGGACCAAGGCTCTTGTCTAGAAGAACTTTGGCGCAGTTGAGGAAAGGCGATGGTAAACAGGTTTGAGCATCTGAATCTAATTCTGTCATAATCAAGTTCATGGGAGGGCTGGGCAATGGTGGAGCACTCCTTTGATTCCAACACTCAAGAGGCAGAGGCAGGCAGACCTCTGTGAGATCAAGGCCAACATGGTATACAGGGTTAGCTCAGAATATTTAAAGCTACCCACAGAAAAACCCTTTCTCAAAAAATCAAAATCTAAAGTTCAGGGAAATGATCAAATGGTTCCCCTAGCTCAAAATAACATATTCAAACACATTCTTCAGCCCTGCACTTTGCCTCTGCCGAGGAACTTCTCCTTGAATGGCTAGGGTCAGTGTGGGATTAAGTATCCTCCCCCACTTTAAGCAAGCAGAACAGAGAAAGGCTAGCAAAGGAGCCAGAAGGGTGGCCACACCCCTCTTCTACCCTCTAACTATGAGCAATGTGGCAACATCCACAAATATCTGCCCAGTGACATAGCACACCAGTCCACTGGATTTATGTATTGTGTCTCCTGACCCGGCCCGAGGTTTATTCCGGGAAGCTGCTGAGTCTTCGACAGCAACAAGTCATTTGTCTAGGCAACAACAGTGATTTAGAAATAATATCTCCTGGGGTTGGGATTTAGCTCAGTGGTAGAGCACTTGCCTAGCAAGTACAAGGCCCTGGGATCGATCCTCAGCTCCGGAAAAAAAAAGAAAAAAGAAAAACAACAACATCAACAACAACAACAAAAGAAATATTAACTACTAAAATTCACAGGCACAGAGTGGAGCTTTGGCATTTTAGTAGAATTTTGAATTAGATATTGTTAGGAAAGGATAATAAACTCCGAGAGCTGCTAGCCTAGACCATCTGCCTGGCTCTCAAACGTGGAAGACTTGAGAACATATGTTTACTGGCTGTAGGAAAACTTTGGCTTTCTGGAACACAAGGGTATAGTCGTAGCTTCATAAACGTATTTTGAACGAAAATGTCACAAATCCGTCCAGATTCTAACCTGAATCGGTCAGAGCACCAAAAGCCTGTTATTGAACAATTGTGGGGTTGGGAGCAGGACTGGCTTTCACACCTTCAGATAGAACCCACCTTCAAAGTCTCTAGTACTGAGAGATGCAACTCTGCCCAGTGCTCCTGTGTGACATCATCCAGGGCTCCTTATGTCATGACCCTCTCAGGCCAGTTCCTTCCTAGTTATGTGAAACTTCCATCATCCAGGTTTGGCTTCTCATGTAGCCTCCTGGAACCCAAAATAAGTCCACCCATTATTCTGTTGACTCAGTCACGATCTGCCCAAGTAGCTCTTTTCATGTACATTTAGTTTCTGAAAAATCTTTTTGGTTCTGAGTAATCAACATCCTTGGTGGTTTTTTTCCCAGCTCCTATCTTTCCTTTGGTTATCTTTTAAGCCATTCTTTGTATCAGAAATATTGCTAGCCTCTCTCAGCCATAGCCCACTTGATAACACACCAAAGTGCTTTAACAAAACCACAATTATGGGAGGCCATTTTTTGTTCAAACAAATCTGGAATTTGACAGGATTAAATACCTTGCATTGAAGTCAATGGCAATCATGAATTATGGATTCTTTCAAAGAGCAAGGAAAAATTAAGCTCCTGGGCCTGCTCCCAAAGTCAGGATAAACACTTGACAAACCCATATTGACTAGTCATTTTAAATGACTTCAAAATTTACCAACACTTCTGGATTTAAAGGAATTTATTAGATCAAATGCAGTGAAACATGATGGGAAATAGATGAAATAATTTTATTTTTGAAATATTGGTAGACAGAATACTGGATGCAGGTAAAGTATGGAATTTATCTGTAAATTACAGGGCACATTAATTGTTTGTGTCACATAGTTCATCAGATCTTCAAGGGTTTGCTTTTCAGAACCTTCCCCTATTTACTATATCTAACCATCCTTCCTCTTCCCAATAATTTCCCTTCTACTTTTACCATTATACTTTTTTAATGTCATGGAACTTCAATTATGGCAGCTTTTGGAATTGGGTCACTTTTCTAAGTGCGCGTCTTCTTTTTCTCCTTTTCTATATATTTTTATGCACACATTTTCCTCCACAATTTGAGTTTTCTCTCTCTGCTCTTGACTCCCTCTGCCATTATGTGACTGTTGGTCCTATGTGGCTGACCTCAATGTGGGGGTTAGCTCAAATGACATGATTTTCCCCTTTGTCACTTTCATCTTCCTTCTCTAGGCACCTGCTGAGATTTACAGTCTTTGGGATTTTTTAAGCCTGGAAAGCACAAATACACATACACACACACACACACACACACACACACACACACACACACACACACACACACACACACACATACACACACACACACACACACAAACACACACACAAACACACACAAACATACACATATACATACTCAAACACACAAATAAAGAGAGAGAGACAGAGAGACTGTGACAGAGACATGGAGAGAGACATAGAGCCCATGAGGAAACATGTAATAACATCTTTCTAAGAACAATAAACAGAGACAACTTTCAAAAAAGTGAAGAACAAGTAGGCAACAAGAAAAATAATCGTCGTGGCCTTGAACTTGAGGAGTAAAGAGTTTGTCTGACTCTAGTGTTCTAGGTGCCAGTCTTTTACTGGTCGGGGGTGTGGCAGGGACTCATGCAGGACTCTATATGCAGGAAAGGAAGAATAGACAACTTAGAAATGCTGATTACTTGATTGCTATCCATGACCTACTCAAAAACTCTCTCCTTCTCATACAACAGAGACCCCTTCATAGGAGATGGCCTACCATAGTGTCATCCATCATCATCATCAACCATCAAAAAAAAACATTTCACTTACAAATGTGGCCCAGAGGCCAATCTGATGGGAAGCAATTCTTCACGTGAAGGCTCAATCCCAACCGGTCAAACACAGCAATAAAAACAACAGGACCCTTCACATCCATTCTAATTGTACACACTGTGACCCAATGGACAATCATTAGGAATAAACTTGGCTGTCGATCACTGGATGGAATGGCCCAAAAATGTGATAACCGTTGATGTGATTTTTTTCTTCATCATGTGTGTATGAGCAAAAGTTTGTTCTCAGAAAAAGCGGATGGAACTATGAAATGCAATGTTAAGTGAAACAAGCCAGACTCAAACACAGGTGGAAATTGAGATTTTAGTAAAAGGATACTAAATGAAAGTGTGCATTTAGGAGGAAGGGAGCAGCAGTGTGTGTGTGTGTGTGTGTGTGTGTGTGTGTGGTCTGTGTGTGTCTGAGGTAAATGGAATTGAGTTTGAGATGAAATTACCCAATGTACAAGTACAAACCCCTGTACAAGGGTCACCAAGCAATCCCACTGACAAATTTAAAGCCACATCAATATAAGAGAAAATGAGTCTAAAACAATGTTTTTTGATTAAAATTGGGGTTTGTAGTTAGGATATAAGTAAAAGTTTATTCACTAGTTTTCTGTCGACAGTTTGACTCTTGCTGTTTCAGGCTTGATGCTGGTGATTGGATATTTCAATGAGCTTTGGTGTCTGTACCTCATTTCTCACCCGAATTCATGTCATTCAGTGGGCTACCATGGGGAAGGGGTAGTTAGAGATCTTAAGGGTACCGATGTGGGAAGAATGCGCTCACCCATATAGATATCAAATATTCACCCCCATCTCTGGTTTGAATGTGTTTGCCCAAAAAAATTTTCTGAAGGTTAATCCCCAGTGGGGAATGTGGTTGTGAAGAATTGATTAGGTCCAAGAGGGATCACGACCTACAAAAATAAGATCATTAATGATGCTATTGTGGAAAAAGGTTTAACGTTATAAAAGGGGTTTGGCTCCCTCTCCTTCTAGCCCATTGGATCCCTTCTGTGTTGACAAACTACAAGAACTCCTTCCGTTTGATGGTCTCTTCTTCTTGGATTTCAGGCTTCTGAATCAGAATCATGAGAATCTGCATCATTATAGACTAGCAAATCAGTGAAAATGTCTTCTGTTTTAATCCAATACAGGCATGAACATGCCCTCAAATTATGAGCAGCCAGGGTCATATGGACAAAGCTGGCAGAAAGGACTAGGATGTTAGTGCTGACTGAAGACAAGATGGGTTCAGGGTTAAGCGTGCCAATGAGCTCTGTGTGAAAGAAACTGCACAGAGGAGAGTATGATTGGAAAAAGGTGCAGCTTAGGGGGACTCCAGACATCTACTGTTGGCCTTGTGGGACAAGGGCCATTAGATATAAGGGATAAGATGCTTTAGAAATGGCTTCAGCCACTGCGTGAAAGGCTGAACCCTTTATAGAATCCTCATCTTTGAGGATGTAAAAGCTACTGCAAGGTCAGTTGATACATCAGTACCCATCAAGAGTGTGTCCACTATTACAGAGGGACCAGGAATCTGATCTTGGAGATCCTTTGCCAGCCTTCAAAGAGATGAGACTTCTCCCTATGGCAACACTAGACAACCATCTAGATGGCAAGGGCGTGTCCACTATATATATCTGAACCAATTAGTTCTTAAACCTTGGATTGAGACACTTTGGGAGCAAAAAAGGCCCTTGAACAGGAGTCACCTATAATATATCCTGTATATCAGACATTTACATTACAATTCATAACTATAGCAGAATTAGAGTTATGATGTAGTAATGACATAATCTTACAGTTGGTGGAGCTGTGTTAAAAGGTTACATGAGGAAGGTTGAGAGCGACTTTCCTGACCCCTCTAAAACTGTGGGTTATGGACCAGGTAAAATCCTTACCCTTCAATCTGGCAAATCAGAAAACAAACCACCAAAAGTTTATGAAGGATAAATAGCCACTGTACCCACAGTGTCAGTGTTGTTGACATCTTAGACAAATGATGTCAAAATGCAAATCGTCACCATGAACATCCCCCTAAATGAAAAGCAGGAAAACCAATTTCCTCGTGGTGGCACAAGAGAAAACCATTGTCAGGGTGTCATCAAGGCAATTAAAGCCCAAGGATTCAAAAGCGTGGTCAATTAAAACTTACAAAACAAAAGTAAACACATAATCTTTTGAGGTAATACAAGAAGCAAGAAAATTGAATAGGACTCACTGATTATAACAAACACTAGAGTACGAATTAAAAGACATGTCTGGGCAAGATGAAAAATGAAGTGGAGTTTAGAGCAGGGAGAAGGGGCTGGGGAGATGGTTCACTGCTTAGGAACACTGGTTGCTCTTGCAGAGGACCAGGGCTTCAGAGAATCTGATGAAATCTTTGGTCAACCCCCCAACCCCACACACACATATATACACACACACATGCACACACACATACACACACACAATAGAGATAAATTTTAAAAAAAATTTAAAAGAGAAGGAGCCACGTATGCCCCTTTAATCCCAACACTCAGAAGCAAGCTGATCTCTGTGAGTTCAATGCCTGGTTTATACAGTGAGTTTCAGGCCAGCCCTACATACATATTAAAATCCAGTGTCAAAATAAAACAGAAAAGAGTGTTATATTTATTTCTGATAATGTACATAACAGAGAAAAACTATTTCTACAAGAAAAGAACATTGGTAGAGAGAGAATCAGTGGGCTGGAAGGAGACCCCAATTTTTGTGTCTACTCCATCTCAACCTCAGCAGAAAACAGAATGGGTACAGCTACAAAAGGAAGCAGAGGCGTAGATTATGAGTAAGGAAGCTATGGACAAGGATCAGCCATTAGCAGCAAGCAGGCAGAAAACCAGCTAGGATGAGATGGCTTTCACCAGCTAATGTCTCTGAATGTCAGTCCTACTAGCACCAGGATGTTCTCTTCCTTCAAGTACCCCTGGACTATTCAAACACTCAAAAAACCACAAGAACAAATAGTGGCAAATACCCTAGAAAAAAGATGTCTTGTGGGACATATTTGTTTTATACAGGTTTCATAGCCCAAGCTGGCCTCAAAACACTATGCACTGAAGGATGAATTTGAATTCCTGGTTCTCCTCCTGCTAATGGGACTATGGGCATGTACCCACCCACCAGGCTCATGTGAGGGACTGTGGGGTTGGAGCCAGAGCTTCTGTGTGTGGTCGTGAGCACTCTGTCACTGAGCTGCATCTCCATCTCCTCAGGATGTTCTTGCTAATACAATAAAAATAAAATAGAATTCTTCAATGAGAGACAACGAAGTTTCCCAGTCCAGAAACATTAATTACATGCACAAATAATACATATGTCAAGATACTGTGAAACTATACAACAATGCGAAAAAGATAGAAACTTACTATCAATATGTATGAGACATAACTATGAAGGTCTAAGGAAACTTTATTTACAACATAATTCTTGGTAAAAACAAAAGACCAGCAACCTAAATTTTTATCTAAAATAGAAAATAAGAAAATAATTAATTAAATGAAAAAATAATTGTTAAAAAGGAACCCAAAACACTAAAAATAAGAAATTAAAAAAAAAAAAGCCAATGAAACACAATTGGTTTTCTTTTTGAAAGCAAAGAATGGTATTTTGTCTTCTCGATTAGACCTAGAAAGAAAAATAAAAGGTCCATTCTCTTTGGAGACTTAAAAAAAAAAAAAAGAAAGAAATTGCCTCGTTTTAGAGTTTATGCAGAACACTGAATCTGGTACCACAGACAAAAATTTAAAAAAAAAATTATTCATTGTTTAAACCTTTTTAAATGACAGTGTTTATGCTCAACTTGTCTCTCATATAATCTGTTTAATATCAGACAAAAGATTCCAGGTTGCCATGCGGAGATTTATGCAGTGTTGAAATGGAAGCACAGCATTGTTTTTAACACAGACTCTGGTTGAGAAACATCATTGTTTTTATCACGGGGAAATTAGCACAAGATCCAAGCCCAGTCTCTCGAGGCTTTGTTCCATCTTAGAACCATTTCTTCAGACAGCACTTCAGCTGTGTCATATTTTTCTGCAAAGATCGAAACAGACTTGATTGCTGCACTGTTTGCTTTGCCGTGCTGCTTGAGAGATCCTGGACCATCAGACATGATGAAAGTTCTCCCCCACACCCACAAACTAAAGAACTGGTATCAGTGTAGAGGAATTAGGAGAGACAGAAATCAAATTGGGAAAAAAAACCTGTTGTTGTTTGGAGAAGAGTCATGT
>NC_046165.1:45957015-45958203 GCF_011064425.1 Rattus rattus
GNCTGGCCTTGGAATTATGATGTAGCCCAGGTTGTCTTTGGACTTACTATGTAGCTCAGGCTATTTGAACTTGATCTTTGTGAGTGTGAGAATATGGGTATGCACTACCACTCAGCTTTGAATCTGTTATTATAAATTGTCAGCTGTGGCCCTCATTTGCCAGCCTCCTCAAAGGCACAACAACATCCACAATCACACTAGGATAATCCATCCTTTAACTCATCTGTTAAGGTAGGCTTTACAGAACAGAGAATCAACAGGGTCCTCCTCTTATTAGAACACACATTTGTGTGTGGGAGGGATTTGAGTGATTGTTTGGTGACAATCATACCTTAACCTGGTTCTGATATTATGACCAATAAAAAATGAATAAGAAAACAAAAAGTAAAGGAGATGGGTCAACATCAGGACTTGAACCTTATAGCAGCTGAGATGGCTCCCAAGGTTCTCAGGTAAATGATAAGGTAGGCTTTGTGAGCTTTATGGTCCCACATAGAATCCCAGTCAGGGAGGCAGAGATAGGGCAGATCCCAGAGCAAGATGTCCAGACTAGTCATATTGGTGAACTCTGGGTTTGACTGAGAAATGCTGCTTCAATGAATAAGGTAGAAGAGAAAATGGATTAGTCACTACATTGTACATTGTACGTGCATGTATGTACACACACACACACACACACACACACACACACACAGACACAGACACACACGAACAAAAAAAAAAACCTCAAGCTGTAATTGTTCATTAACCAGCTTAGTGGATGCTTCCTATTTTTCAGAAGATAGAGGCCATTGAGGAACCCTACTGGTTTCCTCCATGACCAAGAGTATGGGTGTAGAACAGTCAATGGCCCCTAGTGAAAACCCAGGCCCTGTCTTCTTACATTACCTTCTTGTGGGACCGGTTTAATTTTCCTTGTTCTTTGCTTCCTAGTCCCCTCCCTTCCTTATAACCCATTCTCTTCATAATCCCAACTGCTTTTTGAGAATACTCATTGGTCAATGTTTGTCCTAGACCCTGTAAGATATCCCTCCCCCAAAGGTTAAGAGGAAGAGAGAGGACATAAGGAATGAACCTTCCTGATTGGCCGTCTGGAGCATGCCAGATCAAGGATTGTGAACTGATAGTGGGGCTGGCCTCATACACTAGTCCTTGTAAGGAATGGGATGATTGAATGACAGGCCATGT